>NW_023397186.1:1263137-1365067 GCF_011125445.2 Fundulus heteroclitus | reverse complement strand
GGACACTTATGGAAATCCTCCACTAAGTCACAAAAGTCATGATTAAGAAGCATATTAGAGGAAATTTCAAGGCGGAAGGAAAAAGTGTGGGAAAATAAAGTTTACAAGCAACAGAAAAAGCAGCTAGAAAGAGTTATCAAGCGAAGCCCACACAAGTTTAGAAGAGATTTAAAATGTGTGGACTGCTGGAGTCTTCAACAGCCACTACACAGAGCTACACCTAATGCATTCACCTGGTGAGCCACGGCAGATTTTAAAACCAGAAAACCTACTAAAAGGGTGCCAGAATAACGATACACTAGTGCATCCTCGGTGTACATTGGGGCCACATTTGCATGAATCATTTCTGCAGTGCAGCATTACATGGAGGTGATCAGCCTGAGGTTCTGCTGAGGTGTTAAGCCACCCCAGGTTGCTTGAATAGCGGCCTTCAGCCCATATGCATTATTGTCTCTGGTGTCTCTTATGTTCCTCATGACAATACCCCATAGATTATCTGTGGGCTTTACCTCACTCTGTTTGGCCAATTAGGCACAGTGATATCATGGTCTGTAGGTATGGTACGTTTGGCACCAAGCCCTAACCTGACTAGCCAGATGGAATCTGTCCTGCGAGCATGAAAATCCATCTGGCGAGAGTCAGATTAACCAAGTCCTGCTGAAAAATGAAATCAGCTTTTCCATAAGTTCCTCATGATTTTGTCCTGATAAACTGCTGCACTGACTTTGGACATGATAAAGCACAGTGGACCAACCTAGCAGAGAGCATCCTAAAACCTCACCACAACCCTGACTGTGAGAACTTGAAGCAAGGTGGATTCTGTGCCTCTCCACTCATCCTCCAGACTCTGGGGGATCTTGATTTCCAAAATAAAATGCAAACTTTACTTTCACCTGAAAGAGGAATTTTAACAACTGAGCAGCTGTTCAGTCATTTTCTCTTTAGCTCAGGTAAGAAACATCTGACATTGTGTCTAGTACAGGAGAGATTCTGCTTTAAAATCTCCCCAGGGCTGCCTTAAGTACACGTTTCCTATCACACATTTTGCTCTCTCAAAGTGTGTGAAAAACAAGCTTCTTTAGCAACCACCTTCACTCTCACTTTTTGTGAAGAATCTGCTGGACACCTGTCAAGTCAGCAGTCTCCCCAATAACTGTGTAGGCCATGATTTGGCCACAGCAAGGCATTTCTACATCAATAAACCCTTCTTTACCCATACAACCAATTAGTTATATAATTTTTGATACTGAGTGGGTTTTATCAACCCTAAGTCATTACTGAAATAAACTAACTTCATCCATCCATCCATTACCTATACCCGCTGATCCTTACAGTTTCTTTTTGTGCTTTTTTTTGGGTACCTATCACCAGCAGGGGCGAGAGATGATGTAAACCCTGGATGGATCACCAGTCCATCACAGGGCGACGCAGAGACGTATAGGACAAAACAATCCTACACACACTCACACACATAAGGGCGATTTAGAGAGACCACTTAATGTAACATTCATGTTTCCTGAGTGTGGAAGGGACACAAAGTATGAAGTATAAATTAACTTTTCAATAATGTTTTAACTGTCAAATTCAAGACTCCTAAGAAAATCTAATACTGCAGCTTACAGTAAGGTGACTGAACTTGGGGCAACGATGTTGAACTAAAAAAAGATCAGTTGAGAGTTTTGGCTCTATTGATTTATAACCTTGCAGAGTCTTTGGCTTTATATAAAATTTTACACAGGTTTTTAAAATTGATTAAGTCATTTGGTAAATAAAAGTTTCTGTTCTTGCATTATTGTCTCTAGAATATTAAAGTTCACTTTAAATGCTTGTATCATGTGTGGTAATGTATTTCCTCTTTAAATTCAATTTATAACGTTATAAAAGATTACAATTGTTAGGAATAAGAGGGAGTTTGAACATTTTGTTTAATTCTGGAGAAAGACTACCAAAATATAAAATTTCCTCTGAAGACAGAAGCAAAACTCTGTTTTTCCAACCTTCAAAGACACAAAAATGTGTCCACATAAACCTTTTAAAATCTGTTTTAAAATATTAAAAAAATAATGATTTAGACAACAAACTTTCCAATGACCAGAAAGATACATTAAAAACACACTATGCTGAGATAACTCCTGCTGTTAAAAGTTGAAATAAACTCATGTCTTAACTTTTGCAAAACAGAAACTTGTGTATCTGTGATGTTTTCAAGAGTTCTTTGATTTTAAAAAAAGTTGGAACATTTTAAAGCAACTAAAGAAACTCTTGCCTTTGATAGTAACATTTAACAAAACTAAGATTTTATTGTATGCCTTAAGCATTTTTTCCACCTCAATTCAGTTCAGTCAATTTTACAGTTCATAATTTGAAGTCAGTGTTGATCTGATGCACAACTTTATGTTTTCAATCTGTGAAATGTGTTATGAGTAACAAAATGCCTGAGTAAACTGGTCGCAGTTTAAATTGCAGGTGTTCTGGTTCTGGATGCAGCTCTGCCGCATCAAGACAAATCTAAAATTGCAAATGTTTGGATATTAAACAGAAATTTTTTTTTACGTGTTGCTGCATTTCATCACAGCTTTTTATTGCATGTCCATTACGCTGCTGCTGAAGCAAAAGCCCGCCCCAGGGGAAGAGGCGTTGAGTGCAGCCTGGGATTCGGATACAGATCATGGAGTCCTCTACAGGTGGAAATGTTTCAATATGGTCATTGTTCTCAAGTCTAGTTCTAGTTTAGTTTATTTTGTGCAATAAAACATGAATGAAAGGAAAGGAAAAAAAATAAAAAAAGGAAAAAAAATAAAAAAAAATAAATAAAGCATGAATTAAACAATTATTATATGGTAGTGAGAGAGGCAGATAGCACAGAGAACTCATTTAAAACATCCACTTAAATACACATAATTAATAATAATTGATACAATTATAACAACAATATAAGTAATAAAAACATGATAAGTACAGAAATGTAATACCAAATTTCCAATATTTTAAAAATGTGTTCTTAATTCTAAAAATATATATACAATACAAAATCACGTAAATAACGGAATAAAGTGAAAAGTTCTCTTGTTTGTTTATTTTTTTCTAAAATAAGTAGACAAAAACTTCTTTCAAATTAAAAATTGTCTCTAATGATTTTCTAAATCTCTGTTATTTTTTTAATACTGGAACTTTTCCTCTTTTTGTACTTTCTTTTCTCATAGAGACACACTTTTGTACACCCGTGTTTGGACTGTTTCCTATTTTTTATTTTTTTTGTATGTAATTTACCCTCAATTTTCTGTTGAACTTCTGTAAAACATATTAGAGATTTAAACAAACAAAATTATGGGGCTCAGGAGTTTTACATGACTGGCATACTGTTGAACAATCACATGTTTTATTTTCAAACACACTGATTTCATTTACCTAATTTTCTCACTTTTATTGATGTGTGTCTGTCTGCTTTTATGTGTCATTGCCAAGACACCGCTGCAAGAAAGGTTGTAAACATCACTAGGATTCCCCTGGTTAGGGGAAGAAAGAAAAAAAATAGGAAAAAAAATAGTCAAAACCTCTCCTTCAAAATGGGAAAGTGAGGAAAACATGCTGTTTGAGGAAGGCAGATGTGTCTTTAGCTACAGAATATTTTTGCAATCGACTTTACATGATCTCACCATTTTACAAACCTGTAAGATCACTCCAGAAAGCAGTTAGTTTCTTCTGGATGTTCTGGGCTCCAAACTAAAATGCGGAGGAGATTGAGCTTTTACAGCGGCTGTACCAGAATTATGGAATAGTTTGTGACTAAATATCCATATTACTTAGATTGTAAATTAATGAAAAGTTCTGTTAAAACTTATACGTTTTCCTTGGAAATTGGTTTGAGAAGCGTATGAGACCCTGCATAGTTTTCATGAGTGTAAGTTAATGTATTTTTATGGTCATTTTTATTCTTTTATTGTAGTTTTTAACATATTGTTGTTGGTTATATGGGTAAATTGTGTAGCACTTTGGTCATATCTGGTTGGTTTTAAGGTTTCTATACAAATACATTGACATCAACATAATTTATTTAAAAAAAAGCTGCAAGAAAGTTGCTCCCCCCCTAAACTTACCCCCATCAATAGTCAAACAGTTTAAAAGAACTGCAAATGCGTTTAACAAAGCTGGAAGGAGGATCTAAGTCTATGTTTCCAATGGCATTAGATGATAAGGGTGGTGGAGGAAAAATCTCCAAAAGTCGCTGTTAGAGGGAGAAGTGCAGCAAAAAATTGGCAACTTGGGTCATTTGAAGACTTTCTATACATTTTCACAAGGAGTGCCAGTGATAAAGAAGAAATCTACACATGGAAGAGATAAAAGATTGTGTGAACAAAAGAGTGAATCAGTCTGGTCAGCAGATCTGGATCAAGCTTTTCATGCAAAGCAAACCCCTGCTGGTTTCCTGTTGGGCCGTGGCCGACTGTAAGAGTTCATCAAGCTTTTTGGGGCTCACTCGTCCAGGAACCAACGCTGGAACCCCCCTGCCAACCTGTCAATTGAGCCTACATTTATTATTTTGACCTTTGCTTTGACATCAAAGTGGATTCTTGACTCGTTCTTCTGCAAGAAGACAGTGGTGTCACGCTCACAGTGTGAGAGGAAGCCTGCCAGCCTCCGACGGCGTTGCTGCCTGTGAAGAAGCGAGTTGGAGTCTGGCTGAATGTAATTAAAGTGAGAATCAATTAGACTGCTGTTTGTTGGAGGGAAATGTGTCAAATCAAGCATATTAAGGCACATAGGCTCATCCATGTGTATGTGTACCTGCTGATATAAGACATGTGTAAGCTTTGTACTTTAAAAGAAAAGGTATTTTTGTCAAAACCCATATTCACACTGAAACATATTAAACTTATTGGACACCTAAAAGGTTTCCAGGGACTTTAAAGGATGCAATTCTAAAAGTCGTGCAGGTTTTAAGTTTTTCCACATATTATTCATATTATTTAATCTTATGTGTAAGTCTGGTGTCTTCTTCTTTGTTCACTAAAATTATAATGTGCGCAATGAATCCTTGCATTACCACAAATTATCCTTTCCAACAGGATGACGTGAAAAGCTTTAAGCTTTATGAATTTCTTAAATAAGAACCGGGGAGTTGGTCAGACTAGATATGAAGGGGAATTAGGCTAAAAAATAACTTGTTAGAAGCTGAAAAGACTAAAGACTGAGGTGTAACTTCTCCTTCCAGCAGAACAACAACCTTTAACATACAACAGCGATAGCTACAACAGAAATGTTAAGATCAAACCATATTCCTGTGTTAGATGGCCTAGTCAAAATCCACACTTTAATTGCAAGTCTGTGGCAAGACTTGAATATTGATCTTCACGGACACTTGCTATTCAATCTACCTCAGCTTAAGTTATTTGGCTTGGAAGAATGGGCAAAATGTTTTCTCTCCCAAATATTCAAACATTTCCATTCATTTCACAATAACGTCCAGCTTTCTGTGCATCTGCATAAAAAAAACTCAAAAATACTATGAAGCTTGCAGGTTTGAAATAAAAGGTTTGAGGGGTATGAATATATATCTGCAAGGCATTAAAAATGAGATGAAAAAGGACAACAGTGCTCACTAGGAAGAACATCAGCAAAAAGATTCGAGCTGACAAATGTGTTTTTTTCCTCTTCTATCTTGTTGAGTTTAATGTGAGGAGGAAAAAACCTCGGATCACCTCGAACAAGCAACAGTGAAAAGAAAGAGAAGCTGATTCACTCACAGTTTCACTTTCAGTTAATTGAAAACGAACACTGTGAATAGCCTTGAAAAACAATAAAAACATGTACAGAAAGGGTTTAAGAGATGTGTCCACGAAGATCGCTAAACATGGCATCAAACTGAGTCGTTCATCCGCACATTTTGTGAGCTAGTTAATGTCTGGTCTATCAGTCTAACCAGTGATATAGTCTGTGTTCAACATTACTGAAGGCTCAGCGAGTCTTTACAGAAAAAAGCAGTCCTTTGATTAGCGCTCACCATTCAGGCCCAAAGTCCTCCGAATGACACCGTATATTCTCCACAAACATCGAGTTCAACCTGTCCTTGAAGTCTCTGGATGGCTCATCTGTCTCTAACAGATTCACGCTTTCTCTGCCTGTGTGATGTGACCCTGGTTAGCTGGAAAATCAACCATTTATTCATTTAGTTTGGCTGACTGTTGATGTGAGCAGCAAACATGAAGCTTGAGATTAAGATCAATTAAATACCTGAATATTCAATAGACGTGGTCTCTGTTAGTAGCAATAAACGTGTTTATTAAAACTGACTTTGCTCTACGTTGCTGGGAAAATGTAAATGACACATTTTGTTGTTAAGTTTGAATATTTAAGTTTTTAATACATAGCATTTGTTTACAATGCTTGTGATGAGTAGGATTCATGTTTGTTTATTTTTCTCCAGTTCCTGCTAGTTTCCACAGGAAGTTATTACCACGTTAATAGTAAGGTAATCTGATATACTGTTGTAAAATATAATTTAGTATACTAATGTATATTAACATGTTAATGTGCATGTTATGAAGCCGACAAAACAGTAGGAAGCTTCAAAGTAAAAAAAAACAAAACAATATAATATTTAAGTATTAAGCAAGTTTTACAACTGTTGTCTTCTTACTGCAGAGAAAAATATATTCATAAATATATATGTATTAAAATAAGGTTTCAAGAAGTAAAACGTTTTGTTTTGTTTTGAAGCTGGTCAACTATTAGATCTTTGCCAAGAGCGCCATCTGGTGTCCAGTTATCAACACGAGTTTATTTAGCAGCGCTAAATATTATTATTATTGATAATAATAATAATAATAATAATAATAATAATAATAATAATAATAATAATAATAATAATAATAATAATAATAATGTGTACTTGTCTTAAATGAAATAGAGGAATCAAGACTTCAATAAGGCTTGATTTTTCACTGTTGCATTCTGTAACCCAGGAACACATTCAGTACCACAATATCTGGCAACTTATAACTTTTATACAGGACTCAGGAAAGTAATCAATGATACATTCTTGGGGAATTTAATTAGTACTAATTCACAACACGTCTTCTCAATGCAGTGACTTTACAATAAAAAAGTAAGTACAATTGCACCATACAGATAGATTCCAAGTAAAATACACACATTGCAATTGATCCTAATTATGAAATAATGCAACCAGGTTAATTTTTTTCATTCAAATTGGGTAAAAAGCTTTCTATCTAAAGCAACCCAGGAGATTGCATCAAGTCTTTGACTTGAAGCATTCACTCCTCCTAAAAGAGCATGTAGCGAAAGTGGACAGTCGCTTGCAGTGTTTCATTGACCTTGCAGCAATCCCTCATACCAAGCATGCATGCAGCCCCTTTAACAGCAAGAAATCTCCGGTTGAACCAGATGAGTGTCATTTACGGACAAGTGCTATATAAATAAACGTGCCTTACCTAGCGTCTCCTTTTAGTGGCGTCATCTAGGAGAGAAACTCAGCTAAGTAGATTAGCTCTGAGCCAGTTTCCAAGAAGATGAAAGAGAGCACACAGTAAAAGCTCAAGCGATAGCTATCTCTAGGAGAGAGACAGGTTTAAACGCCTAAAGAAAGGGTCAAGTGTATCATCTATAGCAGGGATTCCCAAAGTGTGGTGTGCGAGATGAAAAATGCAATGGCGGTCTGACAGTGTCTTTTCCCCAAACCATAAAGACGTGTAAATAAACATTTCCTTTGTAAAGATTAAATCAAAAACTATAAACTTAACAAATAAATAAAATATATTGTAATGATCTGTATTAGACTTTGTTCCTAAGTGCTGTTGCATACTTACTGTTTCTTTAAGTTAGGTTGTTTTGGGTTTATACCGGAAGAAATGCGTGCCTTCTGGGGGATGAGCGGTGGTTCGGGGGACTGACATGGTGAAAGCTGTCCCTAAAATAAAGTTTTAGCAGCAAAACCTGGGTCTGGTGCTTGGGTGTCATAAGGGAGCGTTACAGTATTCACACGAAAAATGATTTATTTAAAATAAATCTTCTTCTGCACTTCATTTTAAGATGAAATATGTGCATTATGCTGTATGCGCACCTGGCTTGTGACCTCTGCTTCAATCATTCTGGCAAATATGCTCAATTGGCTGAAATCTGTGAAATTGTCATGCATCTGAAAAATCTAAGGTCAAAGTTAGTGATGAAGGAGGAGAGGAACCAAGAGAGAGGGAGAGGAATTGGAGGCAGACGAGAGAATTGCAACAGATCCGAGAGAAGAAAACGAGCGAGAATCAGAAAATGTCTCTCTCTCCTAACTTTACGTTGTTTACGTCAGCAGAGGAAAATTTGAATTCAGACCAAACATTTTATTTACGAGATTAAATTGAATGGCTGTCTATCTATTGATTGCGCAGCGCTTACTAACAGCGCTGCTCATGGTGCTGTGACCCTGAACCGGCTACAAGCACCGATGCGTCACGCCCACACCGCTGCTGCTGCTGGTAAAATCGGTGATAGATGCGATTTCTTGACTATGCTCACGCACAGATCTGTAACACTTTTCATTGCAATTCAGACAGGTGCAGTTCATTTTAAAGATACGGTTTTAGCGGATATTCAGACCAGAACAGGGAAACCGGCGATGGGGCTGCACGGAGCTGAGGTGTGCTGCTGTGGGCGTGTTTACCTGCTAAATGTAACCTTTGAGAAACAACCAGGATTATAAAGTTTTATTTCTGTGATTAATAACAGCTTCATCGAGCGTTTTGTTATTCATACTGTCATGACTTGTCTTTGTGAACCCGGACAGAGCACGCACACACAGAGCTTGTTCTTTTGCAGTTTATTGAAAGTACTGAGTTGTGGATGAGATGACCAGAGTTAGTTACCGGACAGGAGATGATGGGTACAGAAGCAGGCTGACTGGAAGAGACAGAACTCAGAGCTGGATCTCGTGACGAGTACTTGGAGGTGCTAGGATAATTTTCGAACCAGAGATGCAGTGAGAGAGAGTTCTTGGAGCACAGATGTAGCAGGTGATCCAGCAACAAAGCAGGGAGCAAACTTGGCTGACAGACGTGGCGTAAGTGGAGACTGACGAGAACAGGACTTGACAGGCATGGTGTTGGTAGAGACTCAAGACGAGCCGGCGAAGAGGAGCAAACAGCAGTGAGCTTATATAGAGAGGCTGGCAGGTGAAGTGAGTTCTGACAGATTAGTGCCTAACAGGTGTGACTGATTGCTGAGGAAAAACAGCCAGGCCAAAACTGAACCAAGTACAGATACCCTGTGCCGCTCTACCAGTTCTCTCTCTGGCTCGCTCTCTGGCTCGTCATCGGACACAAATCAAATTAAGCTTCTTCGTGTTTGTATTCTGCGGCGTAAATTGTGTCAGACTCAGATTTAGAAGAAAAACATAAAGTGAGAACACACACAGGTAGATCATCAGTTTAGTCCGTGAATCCTGGATGATCTCTGCTTCAGAGACGTTTCAGGCTATGGAGGTGTGACCGATCTTTCTCTGGATCCGCGCTGAGCCACCAATGCACCTGGAAATCTGTTGTGCACGTTGTGTGTAACTTTATTGCAATTTAATTCAAATGTTCTAATTTTATTTACATAACCATTGTTATGATGGTTGAGTTGTAACGGCAATTTTGTTTTTTGTTTTTTTTTTGAAGATTGGGGGTGCGTCAACCCGGTTGAGACACGGAAGGGGGTGCGCGGTGAAAAAAGTTTGGGAACCCCTGATCTATAGCAATGTTTCACAGCCCTGGTCCTCAGGGCACACTGCCCTACATGTTGTAGATGTCCCCCTGCTTCAGCACACCTGTTGAAGGCTGATTAACAGGCTTTCACAGACCTGCAATCATCTGAATCAGGTGTGTTATAGCAGAGGAACATCTAAAACATGCAGGTCAGTGTGTCTTGAGGACAAGGGTTGGGAAATTTTGATCTATAGAATAACCTGAGGTTTCTCGCCCAATGGTTCCCTCCAGGACCATGCCACGGCTAGTGGAAGTGGGGGTCTAGTTGTTAGGGAGCCTTGTGTTTGCATGTCTAAGAGGATGTGAAGACTGCCAGTTCGAAACTCATTCTTCTGCTACTCGGGGTCTCAGAGCAAGACCCTTGACCACAGATTGCTCCCCATGTGCCTCTCAGTGTGGCAGCACACTGCTTCCTAAGAGATGGGTTAAATACAGAGGCAAATTTCCCCTCTGTGGAATTATAAAGGGGAAATTTGTTTTTTCATACAAAATATAAAACCAGGTGTAGCTACTATGAGGAGAAAGAGCTAAAAACTGAAATAACAGCAACTTGGAGAGGAGAATGTAGCAGAGTTTATGTCCTCCAGCAGCCTAAGCCCTCCAATTTTTACTTGTCCTGTCTGGCAGTGTAGCACTCTGAATTACTGTCTTAGCTGCTAAAGAGAGGCCAAGAGATTTACTTTCACAAGTGGAGCATTGCTGCTTTTGCTACAGTGGTTCGCTTGATACTCAGGCAAAAAAAACTTTATTGGACATTTTTTGGCATTATTTGAAATTCAATGGACACGGAAAGGCAGAAGACAAAAAAGGAAGGGGGGTGAGGCGAACCGTTAAAATGGAGAGGAGGTGGCAAAAATAGAGAATGCAAGATAACATCTTCATAGTCTGCTTCTACACCTGCAGAAAGACAGACAGAAAGAACAACAGAACAAACAGAAATAGTACAATTTGAATGACCAGAGCCCACACCTCGAACATGGAGGTGCCCACATAAGCTTGTCATAGGTGCTGCACCACCCCGTTGGTGTTATGAGCCACCTCCTGAGAGGTGGGGCAGAAACTGGGGCAGGGTGAGGCCTCCTGGCGCCTTGAGAGGACTGACAAGACATAGTTTCAGAAAAAGAGCAATACTGCCCCCTTGTGGCCACAACATAGCACAAATTAGGCACCTTCCCTAATATGTGATATACGCAGGGGCAGCTAGGATACTGTCTTTGCTGCTCTGAAGACTGTGAAGACAACAGTTGTTTGTATTTCAATGAATTTTTTTGTCTTTTTTTTACTTTTTCACAATATTTAAAAGCATCCTTGGTCTTTTACCTGGATGCGTGTGTTGGGCTATCTTCATTACAAGTGCTTCTGTGACAATTGTCTGGAAACTGTTTCTCTTTCAGCAATCCCGAATTGTGTATTAAAGCTTGGGATTTGCACTATGTTTGTATGGTGTTTCTTCAAAACAACTCTGTAGCTTGGAGATGGGAGCAGACAATTCAATTCAGTTTAATTCAATTTTATTTATATAGCGCCAATTCACAACGCCTCATCTCAAGGAACACTTTACAAAGTCAAATTCAATCAAATCTTCCAGACAGACTGGTCAAAAAGTTTCCTATCTAAGGAAATCCTGCAGATTGCATCAAGTCTTGACAAGCAGCATTCACTCCTCCAGAAAGAGCGTAGAGCCACAGTGGACGGTCGTCTGCATTGTCCATGGCTTTGCAGCAATCCCTCATACTGAGCATGCATGAAGCGACAGTGAAGAGAAAAACCTCCCTTTAACAGGAAGGAAAAACCTCCATCAGAACCAGGCTCAGTGTGAATGGCCATCTGCCTCGACCGACTGGAGGTTAGAGAAGACAGAGAGCAGAGACACAACCTAATAGCAAGGAACAAGCGGCTGGTGACCAAGTTCTGCACCCAGTCTGTGGACGGTTTGACTTAGCCCCCAGTCATATAGTTGTAAATAAGCTTCTGAAAATAGAGAAAAGTTTTTGAATGAGAAATGATGCTATGTTAGGCACACTTACAGAGTGAGCTCCTGGGCCCCAGTAGTAGTAAGGAGGTCACTGGAGTCAACCATTCAGGACAGGGGTAATCAGAGAGCCCCACAATTGAGCCAGACACTGTGTTTCACTTTAAAATGTAAATCAAAAAAAGAAACAGAACCTGGCGCAGGCAAGAAAAACAGGAATGAGCAGAAAACATGATGGAGCTGATGCAGGCTGTTCACAGCGTGAGATGACGGGCAGAATGGCTGATGCAGGAATTGAGTCTGTGGGACTGGCTCTGGGACTGACACAAAGGGTAAGGTTTGTGGTCGAGAAACAGTTCAGGAGTCTCATTTATAAAGCTTGCATAAGCACAAAAAGGGGCCTAAAACTTGTGGATGTCACTTTCCACACAAAAAATAAATAAATAAATTGATAGAAAATATCCAGCCCTCACGGCAACTCTGACCCAGGCGTACGCTCATTTTGGAGACATGGGAAATTGGAGACACAGACATTAAAGGGGTGAATTGCAGCCAAACTGCACTATGATTCCTCTCAGACGTTCAATTTCACTCCATATCAGACCGACTTTATCATAAACATTCAAAACCGCAGTGTTATTCATGCTTGCTATAGCGGCACATAACTATACATAAGGACCTTTCAAATAAATAAGATACAATTATCATAAACCGGCTTAAATTTTAAATAAAGGTCTGCATAACATTTTATTGGGGTTTTCTACCATCAGATTAACAGATACAGTGCCTTGCAAAAGTATTCATATTCCTTGAACCTTTCCACATATTGTCACATTACAACCACAAACAGAAATATATTTCATTCAAATTTTATCAGAAAGACCAAACACAAAGTAGTATACAGTTGTGAAGTAGAAAGAAAATTATACATGATTTATTTTGTTTTTTTTACAAATACATTTTGCAAAAATATTCGTTGGACTTCATGATGATGTTTGCCCCTCAATATTCTCTTAACCCACCTCTAATTTAATGGTTGTACAAGCCAAAACCGATATTCCAGTCAGACACAGAGTTGCACTTAAAATTCCTATTGTAAAAAGGGAGAGACTGAAAAAGTGGCTGCACAGATGAATAGACCGGAGCAACTGAAGGTCAGGGGATCAAGTTGGTGTTGACCAAACAGGTCGATGACCGGCAGAGCGATTGGCAGTAGGATGACTGGCAGGACAGTCCAAAGTGGAAGGCATGAATCTATGAAAACAGTCCGGGTTTTGACCAGAATCAAAAGGCCGATGGCTCACCAGAGCGAGCAACACAACCTTTCAGGATCGCAGAGCAAGCAATAATGAGCACACAGTCACTGGAATCACCCATTAGTGAAGGGAAGCCGCTTACAGGAACATTAGGTCTGGCAGGCTGAGCACGCGAGCAACGGGAACAGTATACAAGCAGTGTGAACGAGACGATCTGGTAGGAAATGACTGTGGGCGGCAGGTATAAACAGGCGGGGTCACAGGTGAAAAGACTTGGAACTAATTACTCAGAAGCAGGTGTGACAGATGATGTGGAATAGAACAGATAATGGGGCGAGAGCAGCCAGTCAGCCCAAAAAACACAAACAAAATGGCTGAGATTAGATTACAGGTGGACTCTATTCAGTCATTAGCAATCATCAGGCAACTTCTGAAAGCAATCGGTTGCACGCAGAGAGAAAGGGGGGCTGAATACTTTCCCACACCACGCTGTTTTAAACCTTGCATAGTTTTCTTTCTACTTCATAACTGTATACCACTTTGTATTGGCCTTTCACATAAGATTCCAAAAAATATATATGTATGTTTGTGGTTGTAATTGGACAAAATGCGGGAGAGTTCAAGGGTTTGAATACTTTTGCAAGCCACTGTAAAGTGTGACAAGGTGTGAGGCAATTACCTTAATTGCTGTAAACGGTCAAATGCACTCATGTGTAATGCTGTGTGGTATGGTGCATTGTCACTGCGGGAGGACCCTGCAAATGAAATAATTAGGAGGGAACAACATGGCTTCAGTGATCAAATATTTTCTGGGCAATGATGATGACTGGCTAATATGATAGAAGCTGCATGTTAATACTGCTGACACCCATGCAGGGTCTACTGTGTTTACGGCGTGTGTCGGCCAGACCGCCATATCAGTCTGAAAAGCAGAAGGACATCATTAAAAGATCGCTCTGTAGCGGTCGCAATCTTAACTGTTACAGAAAAGTGCTGCTGCATTATGACCAATTCTGGCACTAAGAGTGACGCATCGTAAACTCCCGCTGAGTGGTCAGGTAAGTTTGGGCCGGAGAGTCTGAGCCTGACATACGTCAGTATGGCTGGCCAAGCTAGAGACTCCTTGGCTCATGCTCAAATTGACAGAAATCAGTAGAAATGAATGCACATTAGACAGGCCCAAATATTACCTTCTTAGAATTTTAAAAACCTGAGGAAGAAAAAAAAATCAAAATTGGCAAATAGCGGAGCACTGCTGCTGACTCTTCTGTACACTGCAAAAAAGGCCCTCTAAAAAATAAGAATAAAATATATTGTTTTAGGTGAAAAATTGCTTATTTTGAGCAAAATAATCTGCCAGTGCAGCAAGCAAATGGGACTTGGAAAGATTTATTAAAACAAGAACATAATATAACATAATAAGTAGTAAGAATCCAAAAAAACTTAAATCAAGTATAAAAATCTATTTTTTCTTTTACTTTTTAAGATTTTTTTCCCTTATTTTAAGCAATTTATTCTAATTTATTAGTCATTATTGCTTAGAATTAAATATCCTTTAACCAATTATTGCTCAAAACAAGCATACAACAGGCTTAAAAACAAGGCAAATGTAATTGATACCAGTTCATTTAAAGGCTTAAAACTAGTCTGATGTTCTTAGCTAGAATACTTATTTTCTTAGCTAGAATTAATTTTATTATTTAGTTGTAGTGAATGTATGGGAAAAATACACTTGACCAGAACTTCAAAACATTTTTTAATTAATATTTTAGCAGAAATTTCACAGAATTAAGTGAAATATCCCCCATCCCCCCCCCCCCCCCCCCCAAAAAAACCCCACAAAGCTGACTGGCAGGCCTAACAATGAAGAGATGATGTTGCAGCATCGAGACAGGGCCTGAACACACACACCTGTTGCCCTTAACTATTCAAACAATGAACTTGAGCATTCATCTCTCATACACACTACCTAAGAAAGGTCTGCCAGTCAGGTTTGGCACGTTTAAAAGCTGCTGTTTGGTCTTTCTCATGAATCGCATCACCCAAGACCTCAGTCTGAAGGAATAACAGAACCGATGACACACATTTTGGATATGTCATGTGAAATGTGTAGTAGTACGCCATGACGTACAGGACCGACTCAGCAGGACTGCTCCTACCAAAGGACACAACAGGGGCATTTCCGGCACAGAGGAAGCAGTCCTCCTCTTACCAGGTTGAACGGTGTGGCTAGTGGCCGTCTTCTCAGATAGACATCTGGGGCCTCTGTGGGCTGAACATCAACACAAGATTACATTACATTTAGCTGACGCTTTTTTTATCCAACTTGCAGTTACAGTACGACTTAGTTAGGCCTATTTACAGGGTATTGGTTACAGTCCCTGGAGCCTTGCTCAAGGGCACATCAGCCATGGACAGAGGAAGAGATTAGTAAGGGTGGGGATTGAACAGGCAACTGATCTACCGTCCAACGCCCTAACCATTACACCATGGCTGCCCAAAGATAAAGCTAAAGATAAAGCAAGATACAACTTATGCTCAAGGACACGTTAATGGTGTAGTCAGAGTGAGGCTCAAACCTGCCAAATGTTAAATGGTAATAAGGATGGATACATAGGCTACATAAATATTTTATCTTGCATAAGGTTATGGAATTAAGTTGGTTCACCTGCAGAACATGAATGAGCGGCTCTGATGGAGATGACATCTTCTTTGGTGCGGGGTAACCAGAAGGAAACATATCTGGCAGGGAGATGATCAGGTCAATGGCTTGCTCATCTACACAGAGAGAGAGAGACAGAGAGAGACAGAGAGAGACAGAGAGAGACAGAGAGAGAGAGACAGAGAGAGGTTACTTAGAGACAGATAAATTGGAGCTACTCAATGAAACAACAAGTAGTACAATTTGCAATTGTAATTTCAGAAGGATTGCAAAACCTTACCACTAGGAAGTCCCACCTTGGCTTCAGGACCTTCTTATAGACACCATAAAAGGAGAGTTTGGTTCTGTAGTTTGCCCCGCGTTCCTTCAGCTCTTTCACATTATGCAAGTTGTCCTTCGCCACTATTCGTCTCAGCTCCTCAAGAACCTTGGTATTATATTACAAAAAAGGGGATTATTATAATGTTTTTTTCTTAAAACACAAAGATACAGGCTGACCGGTACATTCTTACCTAATCACAGTTGATTAGCTGGAATATCTTAATGATGGGGTCAGTTCTTAAAACAGGTTAATATGGATTGTCTTATTGTCTTGAAACAAGTAAAAATGTACTCACAGTCTAAATGTTAACGCGACTCAGTCCGTAATGTGTGCTATTTTAAGAAAAAAGCTGCTCAGAATTAGTTGTATTATCTAGGTAGGATGAAAAAGATGAATTTTCTTAAAACAAGTCAAATAATCTTAACAATATTCAGTCCTACTAAGAAAATACATTAAAAAAAGTGTAATAAGACCAAAATGCTGAATTCAAGTTTATTACACTTGTATAGATATTCCTTTTTTGCAGTGTATATATCCACTTTTGGTGGTTTTATGATTAAAATTCCCCTCAAAGCAGCGCCATGTAACGTTTAGCTACTACGGGTGCTAGACAGGTAACTTCCAAGTTTAGCGCCCCTGAAGGCCTCTGGTAACACAGCACCAAAGTTTTGGAATCTGATAGCAGACTACTTCCGACCAGCAGAATGAGAAGTCATAGAGTTACTTGTAAAGACGAGGCCACATTCACCCCTCAAGTTGAAATCCTTCATCAAGAGAACCAAAAATATGTCTGATAAAGTAATTGTCATGTCTGTTTTGTTTTGTTGTTACGGCAGTCTGAGCTCAAACTGCTGTAACCTGGAATGGGTGATGTGGTCTACAGCGGCGCTCTTGGTCATATGATCCATTCAGCGATGGATCTGACCCTCCCAAGTTACATTGGCGAGTTTTAGAGAGGGGCAGCCCACATGGAGCATCAATACATGCCAAGTGCTGTGTATTGACCTGAGAAATATACCTCAAATTTAGCTACCACGTGGGTCGAAACATGCACAATGCTGCTTTAAGCAACCGTTGAACCTCATCCGGTGTCCATAAGAAAACTTCATTCTCTGCCATCTCAAGCGTTTATCAGCTGGGGCAGCAAGTTTTTGTAGGCATGCATATTTTGAGTTTCAAAGAACAAAGCACCAATTAATGGTGTGGCAAGTGAACTACACCATTTCCATGTGTCTACTGTTGTCATGGTAATGTGATAATAACATAAATAAATAAAAATCCCTTTTCCAATAGATCATTGAGATGTAAACAGGGCCTCAGTGCCAGTGTTTACAATCAGTTATTAAGTTTACGGGGCAATTTCTTTTTAACGTGATGTTGAACCACATTTGTTGGGACAATGGTAAGTTTGAAATAAGCACTGATTACTTTTAATCAACATAGTTGTTTGGAATAAGAACTGAATCAAGTGGACCGTTCCTGCATTATCAACTGGTTTTTGATAAAGTAGGGCATTATTGGTGCATGCCACTTGTTAGCCTTACACTGCCTCATCATGAATCGCCATGAAAGTTTGCAAAGTGGAATACATCATTCCAACTCTCCACCTTGCTGATCCATCCACTCCCTCAATTTACGACAACTTACTCGCACTAAATTTTGGACAATGGGTGGCCCTGGCCATTAAACCTCCACAGACACTTGCAGCTTTTAAAAAAGCCTGAAAGTCTTTAACAAACATTTCCCACTGATCCATGAGCTTTCAGTTTAGTGCATTTTTCATTTTGTCATGTTTTATTGTTTTATCACTTAACACATTGAAACCTTTTGGAAAATGAACTATTTTATAAATAAAATGTTTCACTGTCATTATGATGATGCCCGTGATGAGCCTCTTAAACATTTCCAACAATTGAGCTAAAAGTTTACGACACCGATTATTTTAATAAACATATTCAACATTATTTTCAGAAATGTATATAATTTAAAACGTTTGACACTTGTTAGGTTGTTTGTTAATAAGCACACAGAAAAGGCAGCAGATCAGATGATACAAAACCACTAGAAAACAAAGCATGAAGTTGTTGCTTGATGTACCTGAGGGATACAGGCTTGCAATTATCCCTACTAACACATCAAACCACAGGTGAGCAGTTATCTGAGGTGTTAATGAATACACTTTCACAACAACAACAACTGATGCAACCTTTTTCCAAATGACTATCAGAGTAACTCTGATGAACACTTGACAAATGTAAAATGTCAAAATACCACTATTTTCAATATGTGGTTTAAAAAGGGCCTTAGGTATTTTAATTATTTGTTAAGTTGAAAACATATTCCCCTTATTTGGCCAACTATCTTCTACATATATTCTTCTTATTTCTAATGTTTTTTGAGGTACCTACAAATTAGGCATTATGTTTCAGGTTCCGTCCCAGGGTTTCTGGATAAACCATAATATGCAGTACCTATCATAAGTATTCACCCCATTGGATGTTTTACCCTTTTATTGCTTCCATAAATCTATCATGGACAATAAAATTTGGCTTTTTATCACACAAAACTATATTGGAAAAAAAATCTTTAAAGGAACAGTAATTAGTAATGACACCAAGTGGTTAAAATCAGAACAACACATACACACTACCTTTCATGGACACCTGCCATTTACCCAACGGTTCTGCAGCTGTGAAACTCTGCTGAAGTTTTTACTTACACAGGAGAGACATATGATTTTGTATTCTGTTTTATTTCTGGTCTGGTCTGCTTGTCTCACTGGCTTCTATGTTAGCAAGCTGCTGCTCTTTTGTCAACATCAAATTCAATTAAATTTAATTAAATTTTATTTATATAGCGCCAATTCATGAAACATGTCATCTCGAGGCACTTTACAAAGTCAAAATCAGTCAGATTATACAGATTGGTCAAAAATGTCCTATATAAGGGAACCAGTTGATTGCTTCAAAGTCCCGACAAGCAGCATTCACTCCTGAAGTAGCGTAGAGCTACAGGAAGAGTCGTCTGCATTGTTCATGGCTTTGCAGCAATCATTCATACTGAGCAAGCATGAAGCGACAGTGGAAAGAAAAACCACCCATTAGCGGGAAGGAAAAACCTTCAGCAGAACCGGGCTCAGTATGAACGGTCATCTGCCTCGACCGACTGGGGGTTACAGTAGACAGAGCAGAGACACAACAAGACAGACAAAAAAGCACAGAAGCACACATTGATCCAGTAATCTGTTCTACATTATATGGTAGTAACGGGTGAGCCGTCTTCTCTGGATGATGTCACAGTTTAACAGAACGTCAGACCAGGTGTGCCTACTATTAAGAAAAAGAGAGAGAGCAAAAAGTTAAAAGCTGAAATGACGACAGTCATTTCAATGTAATACAATGCAAAACTGGAGAACAGTAGACTGAAGAACAGTAGAAATCAGTAGAGTGAGAAAATTAGACCCTGATGTCCTCCAGTAGCGTATGCCTATCACAGCACAACTACAGAGGTAGCTCAGGGTAACATGAGACACTCTAACTATAAGCTTTGTCAAAAAGGAAAGTTTTAAGATTAGTCTTGAAAATAGATAGGGTGTCTGCCTCACGGACCAAAACTGGGAGTTGGTTCCACAGGAGAGGAGCCTGATAGCTGAAGGATCTGCCTCCCATTCTACTTTTAGAGACTCTAGGAACCACCAGCTGACCTGCAGTCTGAGAGCGAAGTGCTCTGTTAGGAATATACGGGGTAATCAGAGCTCTGAAATATGATGGAGCTTGATTATTAAGGGCTTTATACGTTAGAAGGAGAATTTTAAATTATATTCTTGATTTAACAGGAAGCCAATGAAGGGAAGCTAAAATTGGAGAAATATGATCCCTCTTGTTGATTTTCATCAGAACTCTTGCTGCAGCATTTTGGATCAGCTGAAGGCTTTGAACTGCATTTTGTGGACTTCCTGATAGTAAAGAATTACAATAGTCCAGCCTTGAAGTAACAAATGCATGGACTAGTTTTTCAGCATCACCCCTGGACAGAATGTTTCTAATTTTGACAATATTCCGGAGGTGAAAAAAGGAAACTCTGGAAACCTGTTTAATATGGGATTTAAATGACATGTCTTAGTCGAAAACAACACCAAGATTTTTAACTTTATTACCAGAGGCCAAGTTAATGCCATCCAGATTAAGTGATTGATTAAGAACTTTATTTTTTGAAGACTCTGGCCCAAAGATTACAACTTCTGTCTTGTCAATATTTAAATGCAGGAAATTTAAAGTCATCCAGCTTTTGATGTCATCAAGACATGACTGCAGTCGAAGTAACTGATTGGATTCATCAGGATTTATGGATAAATATAGTTGAGTGTCATCAGCATAACAGTGGAAATTAATCCCATGCTGTCTGATAATTTTGCCAATCGGAAGCATATATATATGTTAGGTTTAAACACCAAACATCTTATTCAGCAACCTGCACAAAGAAGACACAGAGAATCAGTTAAATTGATCTTGCAAGGAGAGTGCTCGGAGACTGTTCAGTTTACAATCCTCCAAACCACTCTGAAGCAGTCTCCGCTCGCCAGGCTTTTTATTGAAAATTGGAACGCCCTAGTTACACAGGATTTCAACTGCTGAGGGAAGGGGAACAAACCAGTTGAAATCCATTAGGCAGGGAACCAATACACAACAACAGCATTCATTGTTATGGGAGTAACTTCTTTATCTTCCACAGGCAGCTGCAAGATACAATTGGGTGCAACCTGCAACTGCTCGCATGCTTGTGTTCTGATATAAGGAGAAATAACACTTCAGTAATAAGTATAATATAATATTGTAAATGGTCAAGAATGTTATTAGTAAAATATAAGATTGCATAGTGATTTAGTTGTTATAAGTGAAACATAATATAACTAGAATATAGATTAAAAGTAGAATAACTATAATAAATCCAACATTACCCTCCTGTTTATTCACTTTAAGCTATGTTTCATCCTTTATTGGTCTCTTCTTGTCAGATTTTCAACCATAAATTCATTCACAACTTAAAGGTTACACCCAGAGGTCGTCACAGTCGTCGGGATCAGGATACAGGTCTGGAAAATTAAGAGATGTCTCTTCGTCTTCATTTTCAGAATCAGCTGGTGATTTTTTAGTTGCAAGCAGCGCATACATTTCCTCTTTTACGGGCTGTATGGCTGTTGTTATCACTCTAGTGCACAATGTTCTTATACACTGAATACAACAACATCCACATAAGGTCAGAATAGCTGCAAACACAGCAATAGACATTAAAATTGATACCACTAGCTGTTTGTATTTTCCAAACACTTCTCCAAAGCCATCCCACATAGATGTATCAACTCCAGAATGGTCTTTCATTTTGCTGTTTAAGGAACGGAGGCCTTCTAGGGCCTTTGTCAAGCTGCCATCTGCCGCAGTATTATTTGGAATAAAGGTACAACACTGTACAGACACCTCCTTTTTCTGCTAGGAGCATATCAACAGCAATTCTGTTCTGGAAAGCCATTATAGAGGTAGCTGACAGTTGTTCATGGATGGCTGCAAAAACTTGTTCTGTTTTATTACCTAATCTCTGAACGTTATAATGGATGTAGTTGATTCTGTCTACGTTTTTATTTATAGTGCACCACCAACAAATAAAAGATTCAAATCCTGCTGCAATCTGATTTACGATTTTGTACTCATCTGGAACTCCGCGGGGAACTCCTATGCTATCAATATAAGTTGGATCGTCCTCACTCCAACCTTGTACTGCTCTCTTGTTTCTTTTTTGCCAAGTGTGTGGAAAAACACTTTTCACCGCGGTCAATAATTCCCGTACTGTAAGTGGAGTTATAGAAACTGGCAAAATCAATGTCACAGATGCACAAAGGCCAATGGTGTTATAAGGGAGTTTGTCAAACAATCTATTATCACCACACCACCACCAGATGTCACTACGTGCTACAGGTTTGAAAGTTATGTTTACTGAAAGTATTTCTGTACACTGGGTCTCATTTAACTTTCCTAATTTTTTGCCTGATCCAGTTCTATTTACACATGTGAAGTTACCTGGAGCCACATGTTTTGAAAACAGCGGTTTTCCTTTATCTTCAGTAGTTAGAGGGTAAATAGTGTCCCAGAATGTACAGTTTCCAGAAGGCACTGTGTTATTCATTATTTCAGTCAGACATTCAGGAGTCATTGTTGCTGGTACAACCTGTAGCAAGGGTCTGGGACCCATACAAACTAAACAACCTGTGGATACAGTATGAGCAGCTTGTTCCACCATTAAAAGCCAATTATTACTTTTTCCGGACATTCCTGTGGTAATTTTGAACCAATCATCTGCAGTAGGATCTACATATATGTGTGGAGTTATTGGAGAGACAGTTTTTTGTCCTAAAGTAACTTCAGGCATCATTATTGTTGTCAGGTTTGGGCAGAAAAACAAGGTAATGCACGGATCTGTCTGGTGAGGGCGCCAAATACACAGGGCTAAACCATGACAGGGAGGATCTTTAAATTTTCTGAAACTGGCTGGTTTTCCAAAAGGTTTATGGGTGGTATTTATCGTCTGGAAAATAGTATTAATGGCATCAGTTAGTTTCACCTTTCCTTTCCACTGTCTGGCAATGTTACTCGTACCATATGTGTTTTGTCTCCACGTATGATCTGTTGTCTCAAACACATTTTCCCAATTGTGCCCTGTCTGTTTCATTCCTGTGCCATCTAAATACCATTTGTAACCTTTCTAATCAGAAGCTTTGTAACCTCCTATCTTGAATTGGTCTTTATTAAAACTAATCACAGTCCGGATCTTATTATTCTGATAACAAAAATATAGCTCTTCAGTTCTTTTGTCATCTTTCGACGCTTTACATGGATTTTGTAATAGTTTCATAATTTGGGAAGGTTTAGGATTGTAGTGGCCCACTCTTCTTGGTTCTCTGGCTCTTTTAGTTCCATGAGGAATTTGAGCTTCCCATAGCCATATAACTACTGCTGCCACGGTTAGGATGGCTATCCCCAACCACACAAGTCTTTTCCCTTTTTCAGTTAGCATTCTGTTTGCAGATTGAAATCCTTCCTAAAGACCCCTCGGCAGAGGTGTGGACAATCTTCACCGATTTGAGACGATTGTATACTAGAAATACAACCCCCTTTGTACAACGGACTTACTCTGAGGGTCGTTGAAGAATTACAATACTACAACAGATACCACAAAGCGATCACTAGGAGGCAGACTAATACAGTCAAATTGAATGCAATAATGGAAATTGTGACTTAAGTTATGTTTAATGATTCTTTTGCAATGTGTTAAGTGAATCCATGTGCTCCGCTCTGCAATCTTTACAGCAGTTCCAGTGGTCAGCAAAACCTGGAAAGGTCCTTCCCACTTAGGTGCATGCCAATGTTTCATCTTTATGCTTTTTATCAGAACCCAGTCCCCTGGTTCAACTAACTGGTTTTCTTGTGGAGACACAGAAGTTGTAACACTGTCAGTTTGTTCTGTCACTTGTTTCTGTTTTTCCAGCATTTTTCTCATATAGTCTGCTAGAGTGCTTTCATCGTCAGTTTCCCATTTGTTCTCAAAATAGGGCAGTCTATATGGTTTACCAAACACCACTTCATAGGGTGTCAGGCCATTTGTGCTAGTAATGTTTATGTGCAGTTTAACAAGGTCTAGGCACTGAGTCCACGGCCTTTCTGTTTCTTCCATGCACTTTCTTAGTCTGTTCTTTATTGTTCCGTTAGTTCTCTCAACTAAGCCCGCACTCTGAGGATGATATGAACAATGGTTTTTTAAGTCTATATGAAAGGCTTGGCCTATTTTAACAATGATTTGGTTCACAAAATGTGATCCATTATCACTGTAGATTTTTTCTGGTATCCCATAGCGAGGGATAATGTCTTTACATAAAGCTTTTGCCACTGTTAACGCATCTGGATGTTTTGTGGGAAATAGTTCTATCCATTTGGAAAATGAATCAACTATTACCAGACAAAATTTTTTCCCTTCACTAGGACTTAATTCAATAAAGTCCATGTGTAGATGTTGAAACGGATAATCAGGTTTTGGAAACTGACCTCTTTTTGGTCTCAGGTTCCCCTGAGCATTGTGTTTTGCACATATCAGACATGATCTACAAAAATTATTTGAATAAGAATTAAACCCATAGGTGGTGTATACTTTGTTTATTAGCCCCACCATCCCTCGTGTTGAGACATGGGACTTCCCATGACTCAAAATTGCTGCCCATTTATAGAGATTTTTAGGCAGAATGGGTTTATTTGCTGGTCAGGTGTACAAGCCATCTGTCCGTACAGCACCATTGCGCTGCCACAGTTTTATTTCTTGTTGTGGAGCCTGGTTTTGCATTTCCCTTAAAACATCATGAGTTAAAGGCTCAGGGTCCGTAGAAAGTGTGCACACGAAAGTGTCTGTCATTGCAGCTGTTTTGGCAGTTTCGTCTGCAAGTCGATGTTATCATGCCTCTATTTTTCCAATGTTGGGCAAATGTGTGTGTGGTTGCAAAGGCATACAGGCTGTCAGTGTAAATGGTTACTTTTTTTCCTTTCATGAGTTTACAGGCCTCAGTCAAGGCCACTAATTCTGCAGCTTGGGCAGAGTAGTGCTGTAGCAAAGAAAAAGCTTTTTAGTACTGTGTCAGCGGTGACTACAGAGTAGCCAGTTCTTGTTTTGCCTTTGTCATCCTTTTTGGATGAGCCATCTACAAACAATGTTTCTCCCTCAGTCAGGGGAACGTCCTTCAGATCAGCCCTGCTTTTGGCTGTCTGTTCGGCTAAAGCTTGACAGTCATGATGCTCGCCATCAAATTATCTAATTTAGAGAATGTGTTTACATTAAAGAAATACTTTGGGATCTGCCCTTTAATTTTTCCAAATCCTTTTTTGTTCTTGTTTATTTCTGTCGCTCTGCAAAGTTTAACTTCTGTGGTAAAACAATTTAAACCAGTAACATTCTTCATAAATTCTTAAACATCAGCAACTCCATCTGAGGATAACTGTAAAACTGATACATGACTAGACGTAGGGCTGATAAAATCTATCTAATCAACCGGGTTGTACTTTTACCAAACAGCTTTAAGTTCCATTTTAACTTTTAACTTTTGTTTCTGCTAACTGGTGATTCCTAGACCTACAATTAGCAGAAGTTGTTAGTGAGCTAATTCCTGCTTTCCTTAGATCAACCAGATTTAAGTCTAGTGTATTATATTTAAACTAGGGCTTTCAAACTATTAAAATTTTAATTTCAATTAATCTCGTATTCTATCTTTTTATTTCTGAAAGTATAAAAGCTCATTTGGGAATTTTAATATGCACTTTTGCAATAAACCACACTAGTTAAAATTATGCTTAAACAAAAACTATTTTTCTTTTTAGGTACTTTTCAGAATTGGAATGACAACATTCTGGTGCCATAAAATGATGAACTATAGCCAATAATGAGCTAAATCACAAATCATAACGCCCTGATGTTTACACAATTTATAAACAAATGAGTGAATAAATAAATATTTCATGCTGAAATATTTTTTAACTCCTAAACACAGATATAAGTTTTATTATTCATTTATTATTTACTCCCTTTCTCAAACACATATTCCTGAGCGGTCCCTAAGTTTGTCAATGCAGAGACAGCAAGTCTGCCTCTAGAGGGGAGGGCTGCGCCCTGAGCAGCAGGCGGGACATACCAACTATCAGCGACCAATCCTCGGCTGTTTTCAGCGATGTTGGGGCTGTTGGTGTAGTAACAGATGACGCGCATGGTTGGTGGGTGTTTCTAATAATGTGTTGTTCCTGGGGGTGTCACCAGGAACCGTTAATTCTTCGTCCAACACATTCAGATGTTTACATCATGGTCAGTTTTGTTTATCATATCTATTGTCCTGCTTTAGGTCAAACTGTCCCCCCGAGGTTCGCCTCAGATCAGTGTAAAAAGTCTCCCCTACACATAAACCATCCAGCTCCACTTCTCCCCTATAATCTCCCCACATGCTGTTTGCCAAGTTAATAAAGTTATAACATTACAATATAAAAAGACCCTACTCTATTATTTTTACAGCTGTCATGAATCCATTGTCAAATACAAGCTTCGTGCATTAATAGTGTAACTGAATACTTTCCCCACGGCTCTGGTTAACTGTACTCCATAATTAGGCACCCAAATAACACAAAAACAAAACCTTTATCCCCAGTTTCAATCAAATGCATCGTAATTCTCTTACGCTTCAGTTGCTATTCTCAGCTCTGTCATACGCACAAATCTACACACACAGACTTATACACAAAAACCCATTTGCGCACAGACATCAATCTCCGCGGATCCAAGCAGTCTCTCCCCCACTCACTCAAACAAAATGATCTCATTTCCACAGACACAATATGTTGTACAAGACAGACAGACAGCTTGCGCGTAGTGTTCTGCGAGACGTCTCTCTCTTTTTTTTTTTTTTTTTTTTATACGAAACCTCCTTGTTCTAAAAAAACTCCCAGAGTGTTGCTCTGTATTTCCCCTTTAAATTTCCCGATTTATTAATGATAGCCTTCTGGAATTTTAGCTATTTTCTGTTTGTTAAGTCACCTCTTAAACCTGAATTGTATTATTTTACCCATGTAGCTAAATGTTAAATTTGATCAGAGTGGGTCCTGCTGTTTTTATCCAGACTTGGGTCTGGGCAAGACCTTCTTTTGCCATTTGCTTCTCCTTGTTTTTGCATTTTAATTTAAATTTTTCCTGTAGTTCGTTTATGCCAGAAGTGGATAGTTTGCCATTGAAGTTGTAACTTTTTTTTATCTAATAACATAAGGGCACAATTGCTGCTTTATCCTTTTTCTCAACAACTTTCCAATCTTTACATGTAAGTTCTTGAGTAGCTCGCATTTTTGTTCACTTTGTCCCTTTCCCATTTTGGTGAATGTTTGGACCCAGTGGGTTGCAACACCTGCTGTGTTCTAACACTGGGTTTATTTAGACAAGATGACGATCAATAACTGTTTGTGGTAAAACTCACTTCAACCTTCAAGGTGGAGTTTTCTTGCCTACATGCATCCACAAAAGCTCGTCATATTTGTTCTTGCCTGTTTTGGTATGAAATAAAATACCTAGTGGTATTTGTATTTCCTCACACACACACAGTCACACTTTTGAGCTCTTACTTTTAATCTAACACAGAGGACGCCGCCGTCCTTCACAGAATTTAACTAGTTAGTTTAAACTAGAGGAGTCTGTCCTCCTGCGGACTTTAACTGTTTAGATTTCCTATTTTTTTTTTTTTTAAAACAGAGGACTCCGCCGTCCTTCACAGAATTTAACTAGTTTGTTTAAACTAGAGGAGTCTGTCCTCCTGCGGACTTTAACTGTTTAGATTTCCTATTTTTTTAAAACAGAGGACGCCGCCGTCCTTCACAGAATTTAACTAGTTTGTTTAAACTAGAGGAGTCTGTCCTCCTGCGGACTTTAACTGTTTTTTATCTGCTACCTGATAGTGCCTAGGATTGTCAGGGTTTTATCTTGTTTCTCAGAAAACAGAGGACGCCGCCGTCCTTCACAGAATTTAACTAGTTAGTTTAAACTAGAGGAGTCTGTCCTCCTGCGGACTTTAACTGTTTTTTATCTGAAATGTTCACTCATTCCTCTTTAACGAAATTCTACTCACAATTCTCTGTGTCTCTGGAATTCTTCAACCTTCGGATCCCAGCCCGTAAAGGAGGGACCAGTCCCGGAAAGGGTCTTAGTGCTGTGGCCACAGACTTGCTGGGACCTCACTTTACCTGCTGGGATCGTTAGGTATGTTGAAATCCGGCTCGAAGGACCATTTAATGTTAGGTTTAAACACCAAACATCTTATTCAGCAACCTGCACAAAGAAGACACAGAGAATCAGTTAAATTGATCTTGCAAGGAGAGTGCTCGGAGACTGTTCAGTTTACAATCCTCCAAACCACTCTGAAGCAGTCTCCGCTCGCCAGGCTTTTTATTGAAAATTGGAACGCCCTAGTTACACAGGATTTCAACTGCTGAGGGAAGGGGAACAAACCAGTTGAAATCCATTAGGCAGGGAACCAATACACAACAACAGCATTCATTGTTATGGGAGTAACTTCTTTATCTTCCACAGGCAGCTGCAAGATACAATTGGGTGCAACCTGCAACTGCTCGCATGCTTGTGTTCTGATATAAGGAGAAATAACACTTCAGTAATAAGTATAATATAATATTGTAAATGGTCAAGAATGTTATTAGTAAAATATAAGATTGCATAGTGATTTAGTTGTTATAAGTGAAACATAATATAACTAGAATATAGATTAAAAGTAGAATAACTATAATAAATCCAACAATATAGTAAATAGAATTGGTCCAAGGACTGAACCCTGTGGTACTCCACAAGTGACCCTAGAGTTTGAGGAAGATTTATTATTAACATGAACAAACTGGAATCTGTCCGACAGATAAGATTTAAACCAGCCTAATGCTTTTCTCTTAATCCCTACAGTATGTTGAAGTCTTTGTAGGAGAATATTGTGATCAACTGTATCAAATGCAGCACTGAGATCTAACAGGACAAGTATAGACACAAGTCCATTATCTGAGGCCATGAGAATGTCATTAGTGACCTTCATCAGAGCTGTTTCAGTGCTATGATGAGCTCTAAAGCCTGACTGAAACTCCTCAAGTAGGTCATTACTTTGTAAATGTTCACATAGTTGATTAGCAACTACTTTCTCAAGAATTTTAGATAAGAAAAGAAGATTAGATATAGGTCTGTAATTTACTAACTCATCTTGATCAAGAGATGGTTTCTTAAGTAAAGGTTTAATAAGAGCTACTTTAAAAGCCTGTGGTACATATCCATTTACCAAGTATAGATTAATCATGTCTAAAATAGGACCACTGATCAGAGGGAATACCTCCTTAAACAACTTGGTTGGGATTGGGTCTAACATACAGGTAGAAGGTTTAGATGAAGCTAAAATTTTAGATAGCTCAGAAAGCTCTACTGCTTTTAAACAGTTCAGACACTGCGCAGGTTCTAAAGATTCCTCCAATGCTGCCTCACTTACTGAGGACGAGGTAATCATGTTTGGGAGGATGCCAATTATTTTATTTTTAGTGGAATCAATTTTATTTATAAAGAATCCCATAAAATCATTACTGCTAAGAGCTAAGGGAATGGATGGATCAACAGAGCTATGACTCTGTGTAAGTTTGGCAAATGTACTGAAGAGAAATCTAGGATTATTCTTATTCTCCTCAATCAATGATGAAAAATATGCTGCTCTAACTCTGCGAAGGGTCTTGTTATACAACAATAGACTGTCCCTCCAGATTAGGTAGGATTCCTCTTGGTGTGTAGAGCGCCATTTTCTCTCCAATTTCCTAACATTGTGCTTCAAGGAACGCAGCTCTGAATTAAACCAAGGAGCCAGCTTCCTGTGAATAATCACCTTCTTTTTCAAGGGAGCTACATTGTCTAATGCAGAACGCAATGACGAAGTCATACCGTTTACAAAGACATCTATTTGTGAATTGGAAGAAACAACATTGCTGCTATCTGCAGGGTATTTCTGCAATACTGACGATATTAAGAGGGGGACAGCCTTTTTAAAGTTTGATGCAGCATTGTCCGATAAAGATCTACTATAATGGAACCCTCTTTGGGGGTGGAGAACTCAGTTAGATTAAACTCAAATGTTATTATAAATGCTGTGCTCTGTGTTGGGAACCCTGGGAAATCTCACAAGATTGGCTAAGGAACCAGGAAGTAAATGTGGGCCATACTCTGAACCGAAGTAGTTTCACACCATACCTCTAGGTTTAAAAGGAGAAAAATGGCACTAATGCATTGTGGATGGAGAGGATCGATAATTTATGGAGAATGTTACTTCCATCCCCAGTGACAATGAGAATGATTTGGATTGATATTATTGTTAATATCTTACTTCTAGCTCCTTTAATGCCAAAGTAAAAACAGATTTTTGCGAATTAATGTCAATGGAAAAAATATATTAAGAAATAAATGTTTGCATAATTATTCACCCCCTTTTAAATTTAATGGTCTAATCCATTCATCAACTTCAGACACAGATGTTTTATGCCTACATCAGACACACCCACGCCACTTCATTTTACTAATTGTGAGACTATTGGCACCAACTGGATGGACATCTAATGAATTAGTCCATCCATCCATCCATCTTCTTCCACTTATCTGGGGTCGGGTCGCGGGGGTAGCAGCTTCAGTAGGGAGGCCCAGACGTCCCTCTCCCCGGCCACTTGTGCCAGCTCCTCCAGGGGAATCCCAAGGCGTTCCCAGGCCAGCCGAGAAACATAGTCCCTCCAGCGTATCCAGGGTCTCCCTCTGGGTCTCCTCCCGGTGGGACGTGCCCAGAACACCTCACCAGGGAGGCGTCCAGGAGGCATTCTAACCAGATGCCCGAGCCACCTCAACTGGCTCCTCTCGACATGGAGGAGCAGCGGCTCTACTTTGAGTCCTTCCTGGATGACTGAGCTCCTCACCCTATCTCTAAGGGAGAGCCCAGACACACTACGGAGAAAACTCATTTCGGCCGCTTGTATCCGGGATCTCGCTCTTTCGGTCACGACCCAAAGCTCGTGACCATAGATGAGGGTAGGAACGTAGATCAACCCGTAAATCGGGAGCTTTGCCTGTTGGCTCAGCTCTCTCTTTACCACAACAGATCGGTACAGCGCCCGCTTCACAGCAGACATCCACCAATCAATCTGTTGATCTCCCGCTCAATCTTCCCCTAATTTGTGAACAAGACCCCAAGATACTTAAACTCCTCCACTAGGGGCAGCACATTCTCCCCAACCCGGAGAAGGCACTCTACCCTTTTCCGGCTGAAGACCATGGTCTCAGATTTGGAGGCACTGATTTTCATCCCGGCCGCTTTATACTTGGCTGCGAACCGCTCTAGTGAGAGCTGCAGATCACGCCCTGATGAAGCCAATAGGACCACGTCATCTGCGAATAGCAGAGACGCGATCCTAAGGTCACCAAAACGGATCCCCTCAACACCTTGGCTGCGCCTAGAAATTCTGTCCATAAAAGTTATGAACAGAATCGGTGACAAAGGGCAACCTTGGCGGAGTCCAATTCTCACCGGAAGCGAGTCCGACTTACTGCCGGCAATGCGGACAAGACTCTGACACCGGTCGTACAGAGACCTAGCAGCCCTTATTGCAAGCGGTCTGCCTGCCGTTGTTCATTTCAGTCAGATTGAATTGCTACAACTTCACACAATCTGATTTTTGGTCGGATGCCAATTTTCTGGTGGGCTTTAGAAATAGGATGAGGAGGTCTGTTATCCAGGGGGAGGGACCCAAAGTAGAGTGGCTGCTTCTCAAAATCACAGGGAGTCAGTTGACCCCCTGAGCTTGTCTCACTGGGAGGAGACCCTGGGCAAGACCTAGAACTCGCTGGAGGGACTATATATCCTGTATGGCCTGGGAACAACTAAGATTCTTCCAGAATGAGCTGGACGATGTCGTTAGTGAGAAGGATGTCTTGTTTTTTTTCTCCTGGACCGGTTGCCGCTGTGACAAGATTTTGGATAAGTTGAAGGCAATGGATAGATGATGACTGGGTGCACCAACAAAGACTGAATGCTGGAACCAAATTTGTTTCTAAAAAGTTTTAGGGTGAAGGCGCAGTGATGGTGCAGGGCAGAGCTAGCATGTTTGGAGCCTTGATGCGGTCGTCTCAGGCTCAGACTTTGGTCCGTGGAACTTTGCTGCATATCTTTCCCATTCCTTCCAGGCCCATTTCATATCAGTTTTCTGTCAAATAAAATCCACTAGATGTTCCGCTGTCTCCACATACCTGACCTAAATAAACTGGTGAATAACATGCCTCTGCAGCTCTTGGTGGCTGCTGATAAGGTCATGCAATCATTTGATTCAGTTGTGGAGTAAAGAAACGTGTAAAACATGCAGGACAGTTCGTCCTGAGTACCAGTGTTAAGGAACCCTGCATTAAGGGTTGGAACAAGTTCTGAAATGATTTATGGTATTTTACATAAGAAAAACCTGATATTATAATCTGGGGCTGTGAACTCTTTATGTCTGCAGTTTATTTTTTGATAGGAATGAGAAGCATGAGATGTTAAAATTAGTAGAAACACCAAATATTGCGTCATACAACATGATGATAATGACAGAGGGTGGGAAAGGGAGGGTGTTAAGCAAAGGACAAAAAGGTTATAGGAGGTAAAGGAGGAGGGATGAAAAAATAAACAATACAAAGAGAGAGGGAGCAGAGAAATCTAAAGGAGTTTCCCAGATAGATGCAGCAGAGAATAAGCAGTTTAGCTGACATAAAAGTCAGTAGCGTGAATCATCAATCTTGAATAGAACATAGCGAGGTTTGTAAGGTTCAGACAGCTTTGTGAAATCAGCAGCTTTACATGTGCTCCATCCTGAAAGATGGACAATCTGGAAAGAGTTGAACTCTGCTATCCTCAGTACCTGAACCAATCCTGCAGCGGACTTCCGAGACCTCGCTCTGAGGCCGTCCTACTCTACACACTGTTCTTCTCCATCACCGTGTCCACTGTTGTTCTGAACCTGCTGGTGATCATCTCCATATCCTACTTCAGACAGCTGCAGACCCCTACCAACATGCTGCTGCTCTCCTTGGCCACCTCAGACCTCCTGGTGGGGCTGCTGGTGATGCCGGTGGAAGCGATGCGGTTCATTGAGCCCTGCTGGCTGCTGGGTGATGTCATGTGCGCTCTGTGTTACATTGTCGGTTTCACTCTCACCTCAGCCTCTGTGGGGAACATGGTGCTCATATCGATAGATCGCTACGTAGCCATATGTTATCCCCTGCAGTACCCCACAAAAATCACTCGCAGTAGAATTGAAGTGTCTGTGAGCCTGTGCTGGGCCTGCTCTCTTCTTCATAACAGCTTCCTCCTAAAGGACCACCTTAGGCAGCCGGACAGATACCACTCATGCTATGGGGAGTGTCTGATGGTCATCAGCTACATCTCTGGAACCATCGACCTTGTGTTCACTTTTATTGTGCCTTGCTCGGTTATTGTCATTCTGTACATGAGAGTGTTTGTGGAGGCAATTTTGCAGGCACGGGCCATGCAGTCTCACGTTGCAGCTGTCACAGTAGGCGCAATTAGAGTCACAGCAAAGAAATCTGAGAAGAAAGCAGCCAGGACTCTTGGTATCATTATCTTCATGTTTTTGATGACTTTCTGTCCATATTACTACCCGTCTCTTGCAGGACAAGACCTCTCCAATAATGCTTCATCTTGGGCTATTGTGTCCTGGATGGTGTTTTTAAATTCCTGTTTGAACCCACTCGTATATGCTTTTTTCTATCCCTGGTTCAGAAAAAGTATTTCTTTAATTGTCACCCTGAAGATCCTAAAGCAGGACTGCTCTCAGGCAAACATACTTTAAACATGACTGACATGAAACTGTAGACTGGGAGAAGAAACTTAACAAGCAGAATTGTAACACATCTGTCCATGTGAGTGAGCGCTGCCTCGCTGATCTGTAAGAAAGTTATCTGCAGCTAGAACAGGGCAATTTGGACAGCAAAGTTATGACAATACTAAGTTTTGTATTGAATGTTTTAGATAATTATCATGATACAGTTTAAAATCCTCAATTCAGTTTCTAAGATATCATCTGTTTCAATAAAAACTTTAAATAAGGAATTTAACTTATGAACTTTGTTTATAAAATATGCAATGAACAATTTACACAATTCCCTTAAGCTTTGTATGATATTACTGATTACAAGTAAAGAGTAAAAAAGAAGGCCTTTCTCCACAAGCAATATTTTGAACTAAAAGGTTGTGTTGTTTAACGATGCAGACACAGTATTTTTTGATACATGCGTATTAAAATGCAAGTCAAGTAAAAACAGCTGGCTGCAATCTCTTGTTCAAAAGTTCTTGATTTATCGTAATTATGCAATGCCTGATGTGCCACATGTATTGTCTGTCTTTATGGAAAGTTAAAGCAAAGCTTTTGTCATTGTTGTCCTATTCTATCATTTAGAAAATATTGTAATTGATTTATTGCCACTCACAAAACAGGCAAAATGTATCAGCTTTAACTTCATCAATAAAAGAACAGACTGTTTTTCCCTCACGTAATTATCATGTCAAAAAACAAATTGAAATGTTTGTTTCTAAGTTTTTGGTTTTTTTGTATACAATTCTTATTTCTAGCTCTAGATTAGAAAACAGTTGGTATCTGTAGCTTGTCTGCCTTTGATTGGTAATGATGATCTGCTCTCTCTGAATGCACTGAGACAGTCAGAACAACTGGTGTTTCCTGGACTAATTCATAAAAGCAGTGAAAGTGTTCAAACTGGTTACCATGGCAAAGTTTTTCCCAATTTTATAGGAATAAGACAAGAGTTTTATTTTGGAAGGGCATCACTCAACACGGGCTCCTCTCACACAAGACAATGTAAAGAAAAAGTCATGTTCAAAGAACCCCTGATAAACAGATACACCTGACGCATTCAAATGCCATCTCATAAATACACCCCCCTCCAAAAAAATAAGCATGTGTACCTGTTAAAGAACAAAAAAGCAAAAGCAGGATGTTAACATGTAGTCTGACTCTAACAATGTCAGTGTCATAATATTATTGTATTATAGCCCAGGGATTCCCAAACTTTTCTGTTCCACAGCCCCCTAAACTAAATTAGTTTCTAGCCTCAGACCCTTTTTGCAAACCCAAAGACAATACTGGAAAATATGTAAAGAAAAATTGTTTGGAAAAATGTTTTTCAAATGTTTTTCTTACTTTTATTCACTATTCAATAAGTATTACATTTGATTTGCATCTGAATATTAACTAACATATTTTCAACAATATGTTCCCAGTGAATAACACATTTTTCAAATAACTGTTGAAGATAAGAAGAGAACTAAAGAAATCAAACCTCTGTCAAATATGTGTAGTGGGAGGGGAGGGTTTAATGTCTTTCAGTGCCATACGTAAGTCATTGTCCAAAAGTAAACATGGTCTATGCCTTGTTTTGAGTACTGTTGAAGTTGAAAAGCCAGACTCACACAAGTAGGTTGTTGCAAAAGGGACAAGACATTTCAGTGCCCTGTCAGCCAAGTGTCAGGTATGTGGTTCAGGGCAGCAGAGGTGTGGTGTCATTATTCCTACCTTTCTCCTGCAGGTGGATGCTGGTAGCAGGTGTTTCCCATTACCACCAATCAAGAACATAATTTAAGGTGACAGGAGACAGATGGAGGGCAATAGAGCATTAGTTGTTTTAGATTCCTACAGACACATTATTTTAATTTACATTAGACTAGGTAATCTAAGCCTATATGCTATTGTGGTCAAATCCATCTACACTCACTACCCGCCTGAAGGTCTTCTACTTGTAACTATGCTTAACGGATAATCCATCGATCAAAAGTTACCAACCCCTAGTGACAGTAGGGGAGGTTTCAGGCCAGGGGTCCGTTCTTCGTACGTCGCTAACTCAGTTAGCTGGATTTGATTGTTGATGATTTGGTATGATCTTGGATCGTTTGGTTCTTCGAAACTCATCCTGGACTTGTTTTCATAGCAACATGTGCGCAAGCTTAAACCTGCTCACGAGCAGGCTTATTTCATGTAAACAGGATTAGATCGCAGCTTTGTAAGCAGAAGAGATAGGGAAGTCTGTCCAACCAGTGCACTTGGACCTCCTAGTGGCAGAGGACGGGACAGAATTGTGAAACACCATTTTTTAATGTTTAATAAAAGACGAAACAAATAATGCTTAGTTCCTGTCGTTGTATTTTTTTTTTTTTTAATTATAAAGAAAAGCCAGTGTCGTGGAATATTCTTCCCACAACGTAATAATTTGTACAAAGTCCTTCAAAAATTCTAAGTTCTTGATAAGGCAGTTAAGAATATCCAACAGTGGTCAAAAAGTGAACAAAAGTAGCTGAGTTTCGGTCCAAGGTGGTTTATTGCAACACAAGACAACCACAAATGAGATGAGCTCCGGACAACATCTGACAATGTACAGAAAATGGTCTGTTTATATACATTCTCTGTGTCTTGGGGCTCCTCCTTTGAGCTCCACCTTTTTATTATGTATTTTCTATCACTTTTCCACGGATATCTTTATTATTTTGTTACATATCGGAGGAAACTTCCCGAGGGTGCATATTTTTAAAACACTTTATTGTCCTGCCTCCTTCCAAATAGCCCCACCTCATTATGTTAACCTCATTTGCAAACTGGCTCCCCATCATTATCTTCTTGCTGATGACAACACTCTATTATATTAACATCATGTGGCCATGCTAAACAGTTGCACATCGTTTCCTCTTCCTGGACCTTTACCATACATCTTTTGTTCACAATACAACATAATTTGATTTCTGATTATGATGTTTCCATGGTGCACCATGTATGTCTGCTACTGCCCGGGCCTGCGTGCGTCTAACTCTCAGCTTGACCTCAAGACTGACACACACATTTCCCTCAGATACATGTTAAGGCACACTTTTAATCATAGTGATAGGAATACATTCATTGCGAGATATATAAGCACACCCTTTAACTAATGTGACAAGAAAATACAAGTACTGTGAGAGGTTAATCTACTACACCAGCAAGTCATCATTTGATTGCAATAAGACATAGTTATGTAAAGTTAGCAATACTGTCAAATGGTTTATTAGAACTTACTCTGAAGGTCCTTTTGAAGCAACTCGATCTCTAGCGCAATTTTTCTCTTTTTCAAGTTGTGGAGTTCAATTTCTCCTCTTAATTTGTGTTTTTTCAGGTCAAAATACTAAATTTTTAGTTTAAGATGCCATTTATATAGGGAACGGATGGCACTGTGTGTCATTTTCTGAAAGAAAAAGAAAGGGTGAAACATGCCTCATGCAACAAAAGTAAAAATAACCTGTTTTTTTCAGCCTTTTTGTTGGTGGCTGTTATAAACAGACAAACACATCATTTAACAGTGGCCTTTAAAAAGAGGAAAAAGTGGCGTTTTAAGATATAGTATAATAATTAAAGGCTACCATTTTGTGGAATATTTTTGTATTTCACTTTTTTCCCCAAGTTCTAGTGGGTCCGGTGGAGGCTCTGACATAAAAGAACAAATTAAATATGAAATTATATATGAAATTATCTCCTGGCTTTAGCAGACTTTGAGGTGTTACCTGTCGTTTTAATTAATGACTCAAATTCGGCATAACCTTCCATTAAAAGCTCGTGTTCTGCTTGGGAGAAAAACTGTGGGCGTTCTTTGGCCATGCTGAACAGCCAATAGCAGCGTTGCTGATCAATGTTTCTACTATCAATCAGTGTTGTAGTACTCGAGTCCGAGACTCGAACTCGAGTCCGAGTCATTAGCTAAATTTAGAGACTCGTGACTTGACTTGGACTTGAGCACTGATGACTCGAACTTGGACTCGGACTCCTACATTCAGATCATTCTGACTCGGAAATTGAGAAAAAGACTCGACTTTTTTTATATCATTAGGCTATAATTTTAATATGTCATTAGAATATTATTTGGTGTATGATTTTAATATCTAAATGTCGTACCGCGCACGTGACGTCACCATCTCATGAGCAACGCCCCTTGCCGCTAAGGAAGGGCAAACAGTGTGAGAGCGCTCGTAGTAACCAGCCATTACACATGCAACAGACACAACTATATGACCGACTTTTCAGCTGTTAAACTTTCACAAGAGGATGTCCAGGCGCCCGTTTTATTGGGAGAACTGTGGAACAACGTACCAACGTTCAGCTCAAACGATGGCTTGAGTGTCGAGGTCTTAGAAAGACTGGGAAACGGGCCAAGTTGATAGAAAGGTAAGTCGTTGTTTTTCTCCTGCTCGGCGTTCATGGCGTCATTTGCAGTTTTTTTTCTCTTTGTAGTCACCGTCCAGGAATCGGTATACATTTTCCGGCCCGCCGAACAATTTAGTCCGGTCCGGTGGCCAAATGCATTATCATTATCCAACGGCTGTATCTCCTCGCTGCATCGACCGATCCACACCAGATTTGTTGTGAGTCATGGGGGAACGCTGCCGAACGCGTTTGTGGGAATCGCCGGGTGGACGGGCGAGGAAAATGCGTAACAGCATCTGCGGTGGCGGGCGGCCGGCGGTGCGCGAACCCCGCCGGCCGCCCGGAGCCGCGGCGGTGTGCGAACCCCGCCCGCCGGCCGGCACCGCGGCGGTGTGCGAACCCCGCCCGCCGGCCGGAGCCGCGGCGGTGGCCAATAGGCCGGAGTGCGCTTGGCTGCGAGGGCCGATCGACGCCGCTTGCGGCTTTAACATCCTTCATATGCGGCCTATCAGCGTACCTCGAGTCGCTGTTGCGCGTTCCATAACAACAATGTTTAAAAACCATGGTTAGGAGACGTCTTAGACTTGGAAAAAGCAGTAGTTTTACTGAGTAAAACCAAGGGTAACTACAGCGAAAGAGTTATTAGTGCAATGGAATGTTACTGCTTCATGTCATACATCACACGTCACATCACGGCAAGTTCCTACAACGAACTTGGATCAATAAGTGACTCGACTCGGACTTGACTCGGATGAGTAGTGGACTCGACTCGGACTCGACTCGGATTTTTTTTTTTATGACTTGGACTTGACTCGGACTTGAACACTGGTGACTCGAACCTGGACTCGGACTCGAGGCATAGTGACTTGACTACAACACTGCTATCAATACATTTCCCCTTTTAAACAAACGCATGAACGCGCAGTTATCTCCGATAACTTAATCCAGCCATACTCATCATAAACAGCAGGTGTATTGGAAGAACCCAATTAGCCGGATCATGATTAGCCGGATGAAATCATCTTGGGTGTCTCATTTGATCTCAGATGTTTTAAGCAACGTACGAAGAACGGGCCCCAGGTTGAACCTTCCTCAGTGGAAAAGACCACTTCATCTAAGAAGCAGGGAAAACCATTAGAGGCTCCAGGGAGATCCCGCACTGAGCCAATATAAGCCCGAAAACCCTGGTCCAATCCAAGGTTCGATAACTTGCGGGCTCAGAGGTACAAAGAGAGAAGGCAGGCTCGGTAACTCACAGACAGAATGGGGTTCAGGCTCACAGGCAGGCTTTCCAAGGTCAGACAAATCCAGGGTTCCAAAGACAGGTCAGGGTCGGGAAACAGAACAGGCAGGCAGAATCAGAAAGGCTGGAAAGTACTTGAGAGTTAGCTTGAGACGATCTGGCGCTGGTGGTTTGTTCGGCGGTGATTTATAAGGAGGTGGAACCAGGTGAAACTGGTGAAGGTTGATTGCAGTTGGGGTGGAGCCGAGATAGGTGTACTGAGTGAAGAACAAACCAACCCCAGTGCCAGGATCATCACAGAGCCCCCCCCCCCTCTTAAGGGCGGATTCCAGACGCTGGCTTTGGCTGGTCAGGACGGGCCTTGTGAAACTCCCGAATGAGGGACTTGTCCAGGGCGAAGCGGGAGGGAACCCACTGGCATTCATCCGGGCCATAACCCTCCCAGTTGATGAGGTACTGAACACCCCTGCCCCATCTCCTGGACTTGAGAATACGTCTCACGGTATAAGCCGGGGAGCCGTCAACAATACGAGTGGGAGGTGGGGGTTGGGGGTTGGGTAACTGGTTGGAAGTTTTGACGGGTTTGACCCGAGATACATGGAAGGTAGGGTGGATCTTCATGGATGGTGGCAGGCGAAGACGGACTGCCACCGGGTTCACCACCTTAGAGATGGAAAAAGGCCCAATGAAACAGGGTGCCAGCTTCTTACACTCTACCTTCAGAGGGAGGTCCTTGGTGGAGAGCCAAACTTTATCTCCTGGGAGATATTGAGTGGCTGGAACCCGCCGGCGATTGGCCGCCCGGGCCTGATTCTGGGACGCGGTAAGAATGGCCCTCCTAGCCCTCCTCCAGGCTCACTGGCACCTCAGCGCGGAAAGATGTGCAGACGGAACTCTAGACTCCCCTCTGCTCGACAGAGAACACCAGCGGCTGGAACCCATAGACGGTGAAAAAAGGAGAGAGTCCAGTGGAGCTGGAGGGCAAGGAATTTACAGCGTGCTCTGCCCAGGGCAGATTAAGTGCCCACTTCGTGGGGTCAGACTTACAGAGGAGGCGAAGCTTAGCCTCCACCTCTTGGTTGAGCCTCTCCGTCTGGCCGTCGGTTTGGGGGTGGAAACCAGAAGAAAGGCTGACAGAGATTCCCAACAGGGCGCAGAATTCCTTCCAGTAACAGGCCACAAACTGAGGACCCCTGTCAGAAACAATGTCAGAAGGCAGGCCATGCAGTCGGAATATCTCCCTCGCCAAGATGAACCCCATCTCCTTTGCTGAGGGGAGTTTGGGTAATGGAACCAAGTGAACCATTTTTGAGAAGCGGTCCACTATGATCAGGATGACTGAATTGCCCTGAGAAACAGACTGGCCCGTGATAAAGTCCATTGATATATTGGACCAAGGTCGGGAAGGTACAGGTAGGGACCGCAGGAGACCAGATGGTGGTCGCCAGGAGACCTTTGCCTGACAACATTGGCCACAGGTGGAGACGAAGTCCTTAACATCCTTCGACAGTGTGGGCCACCAAAACTGGGAGCGAACGATGCGTAGCGATCTGGTGATGCCGGGGTGACAAAAAATACGAGAACAGTGGCAGAAATCGAGTACCTTGCACCTTAGTGGTTCTGGAACAAAAAATCTATCCTTGGGACAAGCCTCAGGAACAAGCACTCCAGCATGAGAACTCCTGACCTCACTCTCAAGGCCGAGCCGAGTAACCCCAATCTGACTGATTCTGGAAGGATGTGACCCTCTCATCCTCGAACATCCGGGAGAGGGCATCGGGTTTAGTGTTCTTTGAGCCCGGTCTATAAGAGAGGGAAAAATTTAAGCGACTATAAAAGAGAGCCCACCTAGCCTGTCGGGGGTTGAGTCTCTTGGCCGTCTTGAGATACTCCAGATTTCTGTGATCAGTCCATACAAGGAAAGGATCTTCAGAACCCTCCAGCCAATGCCTCCACTCTTCCAGAGCCAGCTTCACTGCCAGGAGTTCCCGGTCGCCAACATGGTAATTTTGCTCTGCTGGGGACAACTTTCTAGAAAAGAAATCACAGGGATGTGCTCGACCCTCCTTGGTCCTCTGACTGAGGATTGCACCAACGCCGGAACTAGAGGCATCGACCTCCACAATAAACTGTCTCTCCGGGTTGGGAGAGACCAAAACCGGAGCGGAGGTGAATAGACGCTTTAACTGCTGGAAAGCCTGGTCTGCCTGCTCATTCCAGGCAAATCTCACCTTAACTGAGGTTAGGGCGTGGAGCGGAGAGGCGACTTGGCTAAAGTTTCGTATGAAACGCCGATAGAAATTTGCAAACCCCAGGAATCTCTGGAGCTGCTTATGGTGGGAAGGTGTGGGCCACTCCGTGACTGACCGGATCTTGGCCGGGTCTATGGACAGTTGACCCGGTGACAAGATGAAACCCAGAAAAGAGGTAGTGGTCACGTGAACTTCACACTTCTCGGCCTTCACATACAACTGGTTCTGTAGCAGACGGAGCAGGACTGAACGGACGTGTTGCTTGTGGGTTTTGGGATCTTTAGAATAAATAAGAATGTCGTCTAAGTAAACAAAAACGAACCTCCCAATCATATCCCTGAGGACCTCGTTCACAAGGTTCTGAAAAACCGCCGGGGCATTAGTAAGACCAAACGGCATAACTAAATATTCATAATGACCTGTGGGCGTGTTAAACGCTGTTTTCCACTCATCATCTGTTCTTTCTCCACCTGCGTTCAGCTTTTCGACATTCCCTTTTTTCACCTCTAACTGCTGGAGCATTTCTCCAAGGAGATTTTTTCCTCCCGGAAAAAACCTTCACTTTAACTGGAGCAATGCAGTCAATGATGTCTGAGACTTTAGACTGAAAGTTATCTACTAGTTCATCTGCTGAGTTGCAGCCCAAGGTTGAGGTAGCAGAGTAAGCTTGAATAAAAGTTTCTGTGGCATTGTCCTTAAAGGTGTGTTTTCTTACGGTGTCCCTTTGGCTAAATGAGTCACTGGAAATATACATTCAAAGGTAACAGAGAAGTGATCGGATAGGGCAACATCAGTTACATTGACGTTACAAATGTTTAGACCTTTAGTGATGATCAAGTCTAAAATATGTCCCTGTTTGTGTGTTGGCTGTTTAACATGCTGAGTTAAACTAAAGTTTCTAAGTGTGTCACACAGTTCTTTTGCACTTCTGTCTTCAGGGTTGTCAACGTGAAAGTTGAAGTCTCCAACAATAATTAAACAGTCATAATCAACGCATATCACAGACAAGAGGTCACTAAAATCATTAAAAAAGTTTGATGTGGACTTAGGAGGCCTGTAAACATTCAGAAACATAGTTCGTACCGGGCTCTTTACCTGGAGAGCAAAATGTTCAAAAGAGTCACATTTTCCCAAAAACACCTTTTTACACTTTAGTGAATCATTAAACAATGTTGCTACTCCTCCACCTTTCCTTTGCTGTCTGCTCTCACAAAGGAAATTGTAGTTTGGAGGTGTTGACTCCATCAGTATAACTTCTTCATTAGATTCATGTAACCATGATTCATGCAGCCATGTTTCTGTTAAAAACATTACATCAAGATTATTGTCAATAATGAAGTCATTAATTAAAAGGGATTTTCCTGTCAGAGATCTAATGTTTAGTAAACCCAGTTTATATGACTTGGTGGTTGATGGTGTCTCAGCAGGTTGCATCTGACAGTTTATGACTTTTAAGTAAAATTGATTATTCCTGTTTGTTTTCCTTTTGCTTTTCTTATTTCTGCCACGTATCATAACAGATATTCCATATTCTCTGTCAAGAGGCCCAGGCTGATGCTGGAAGTGGTCTTGTCTGATAATTGTACTGCCAGGGCCCGGTGTACATCACAAGAAAGTTATCCGAGGTCTTCAGGACAGGCATGTTCTGTGATATGTAGAGGAGGAGAAGGATCTGGACCTCTGCGTCCTTTGGAGGATGCTGATTTAGTTACAGAACTGCGGTTTTCAGAATTAATATGTGGAGAGGATGTCAACTGTAGACCAATCTTAAGGACTTTGTTCATGTTATGAGAAAAATCCAGAAAAGGAACCTCTGGGCTTTGTGGAGAGCAGGGGGAGGCGGGTGCAGTCTTGATCGGTGTTCATGACGATGGAGGTTCTTGGTCCTCTCTTTGTCCTGCTGAGATCTGGGATGAATCCTCCTGTAATTCTGATGTAGCCTTTTTCTGTGTCATCTTTCTGGCCATCTTTATCTTGGCTTGTTCAGGCTGTACTGGGCTTATCATTTGTTTTGGCACTGGATGAACTTTGTTTTGGAACAAAGCTGATGGCACATGGTTCACAGAATAGAAGATGTTTGAAATCAGCCGTTTTGCACCTTACCTATTTAGAGAGAAACGATCTCTGTTGAACAGATGTCACCTCTCCCAAAAGATGTTAAAGTTGTCTATGAAGGTTACAGTTGTTTGTTTGCATGTTTTTTCCAACCAATTGTTTAGCATCAAAATTCTGGAAAAAATCTCGTCTCCACAATTAACGGGCGCTCGAGGCCCGCTGACAAACACTTTGACATTAAGGCCATCAACTAAGTTCAACAGATGAATGTAATCCTCTTTCAATACTTCTGATTTTCTTATCCGGGTGACGTCGCCCAGGGCTTCAGCTTGTATTATGAGTTTTTCCAAGGTCGGGCGTTCTTTCAAGATCCTTGGAAGGATGTCTGATATATCAGACACCAGGCCACAGTTCAAATCGTTATAAATCAACACCTCTGTGTTTTTCTTGTTACAGAAATGTTTAATCCCACTTACAGATCGGTTGTATAAAATCAGGGTCCTTGGCCCCGTGGCATGTCTTTTCTGTGGTAGCTTAGTGTTGACATACCTCTGAATGTTGTCATGATTCTCCTGGGTCACATTTTGGAGCGGAGCTAATCTGTTTCGTAATGGAATTCCAGCATTTCCATCAGGTTTACTCCTATCATTTGTTGTGGGAACAGTCCGCTGCTGTTTCATTTGTCCTGGGACAGTTCTCTGTAGCATCGGCCAGTTTCCTTTGTCTAGGTGCGGGGTTCGTTGATCCTTTCGTCTTGCACCCAGAGTGGTCCAGGGATTCTCATTTTCCTTAGGGAAAATGTCTGTTTGTTCAGTAAGTTGCTGGGCTGGTGGTCGCCGTTTGGAGTCGCAGGCAGGGTTGTTTCATTTCCATACGCGCCGTTTACATCATAATTCAGTTCGAGTTGGCATATCTTCTGTTCTAAAACAGCGATCTTCTGTAGAAGCGTGTCAAGGTCCACTGTGGTGAAGGTAGGCATCTTTCCAAAATCAAAAATAAATAAAAAGAAAATAAATAAAATAACTAAATCCAACTTTCTGTGGTTTTGGCAAAGAGATAAAAAGGAGATAAAAAGTAAAAGGCAGGAAAATGCAAGCAAGCAGGGAGCAGAGAAAAAAGCGTCCGAGCAGGCAGAGAGGTGGAGACAAGTGGCGGGATCTTTTATGTCTTTTGCTTTTAATTTTTTTAACGTTTATTATGCTTATGGTCTTTGTGTTTTATTCTGTTATGTTATGAATTAATACAAATAAAGTGAAGTGTATCTTAGGTTGTGTCATGTAAAATAAAATTGTTATATTATGTTGAACTTGTGAAAATTATCTTGATTTATCTTGGATAAAATTTAGTCAATCTAAATCACTTGAAATTTGTCATACCATTTTATCCCTACAAATAAACACATTTATTATTCCTTGCTACTGAGCTGTGGTATGTGTGTCGTGATCCAGAGACCAATTTACCTTTCAAAACTCCTCTATTCTCCTCTCAGAGCTGTGAGCTGGTCAGTGCTGCAGTCCAGTTTGGTTTTCTCCACCCTTTTTCTTCCATTTCATGTTGGTCGTTTTGCAAAATACAACTACTTTATACAAGCAGGCAATCCCAGTAAAATGCTGGCAGGTGAGTGCGCATTATATCAAATAGATAAAGTAGTAAAATGACTTGCGAGTAAAAGTAAACAAGCAAATCAAAATAATGATGAGGATCTAAATCAGGTGTGTTCAAACATTGTGATGCTGTGTGACAATCGATTTTGCGAAGTTTTATCATTATGACATTTCTTAATCCAGTCTAATTGGATAATTTCTCTCCTTTGATACTAGGAGTGCATTTTTGTTATTTATTTTTCTTGTACCATCAACCAATCACAGCTCTTAAAAGACAGCGTGACATGCTTATAAGCTAAGACTCCTAGGCAGAAACTTTTAGGTTAAGATAGGAGCTCTCCAGAATCTTTATGAATATGGGCACTGAACAATAAACTATTGACTGGAGTCACACCACTGATGCTCTTTACAAGAAGGGTCAGAGCAGACTCTACCTGCTGAGGAGACTGAGGTCTGGTAAAGTGCAAGTAGTGCTCCTAAAGACCTTCTTTGACTCTGTGGCGGCATCAGCCATCTTCTATGGTGTGGTTTGTTGGGCAGCAGCTTATGCGTAGCTAAGATGAATCGACTGGATAAATCATTAAAACGGCTAACTCTGGCGTGGAATGCCCTCTGGACCCAAGTGCAGGTAGTGGAAGACAGAAGGACCGTAAGAAAAATAACATCACTAATGGACAATGTCTCCCACCCAGTGCATGGAGCTGGTGCAGAGCTGAAGAGCTCTTTCAGTGAGAGGCTGCTGCATCCTAGACGCTTCCTTCACCCCAGTTGCTGTTAGACTTTATAATCTTTGCTGCTCACAACAAACTCAGTGTTTACGAGCATGCTAGTGGTGCCACATGTTCATGATCTGACCAAGAATCATGTACATGGTCTCTAAGATGCTAATGTCCATTTGCACACTTTTTAGCTTCTCAGGGAATGTTTTTACAATCATGTATATTACACTTTTCTTACATAGTTGTATAAATCAGCTGCCATCTTTCTTCTATTTTGACTTGAACATTGTATTTTTACTTGGATATGCCGTATTATCTATTTATAGTTGTGCAGTATTTTTCCATTTCTGATTAGTTCGTTCTCTTCTGCTGTACATCTTAACTATAAATGTAACATTTTTCATATTCATTATTTTTGTAAATTTGGTGTCTTTTGTCTACATGTGTTTTTGCAGTCATGTCCAAATTGTCCCCTTGGTGGGCAACAAAGGTTTTTCTAGTCTAAAAATGGCAAGAAACACTAAATCTTGCATCATACAACATAACAGGAGATGGTTGGAAAGGGAGGAGTTAAAGTGAAAGAAAAAATGGTAATAGGAGGAGGAGGGATGACAAAATATGAGAGGGAGCAGAGAAATCTAAGGGAGTTTCCCACACAGAAGCAGCAGAGGATAAGGAGCTTAGCAGGCATAAAAAGTAGAGAGAATCATTATTCATAAATAAGACAGCGAGGTTTGTAAGGATCAGACAGCTTTGTGAAATCAGCAGCTTTACATGTGCTCCATCCTAAAAGATGGACAATCTGGAAAGAGTTGAACTCTGCTATCCTCAGTTCCTGAACCGATCCTGCAGCGGACTGAAGAGACCTCGCTCTGAGGCCGTCCTACTCTACACACTGTTCTTCTCCATCACCGTGTCCACTGTTGTTCTGAACCTGCTGGTGATCATCTCCATATCCTACTTCAGACAGCTGCAGACCCCTACCAACATGCTGCTGCTCTCCATGGCCACCTCGGACTTCCTGGTGGGGCTGCTGGTGATGCCGGTGGAAGCGATGCGGTTCATTGAGCCCTGCTGGCTGCTGGGTGATGTCATGTGCGCTCTGTCTTACATTTTCTGCTTCATTCTCACCTCAGCTTCTGTGGGGAACATGGTGCTCATATCGATAGATCGCTACGTAGCAATATGTTATCCCCTGCAGTACCCCACAAAAATCACTCGCAGTAGAATTGAAGTGTCTGTGACCCTGTGCTGGGCCTGCTCTCTTCTATTTAATGGCCTCATCTTAAAGGGCCATCTTAGGCAGCCGGACAGATACAATTCATGCTATGGGGAATGTGTGATGGACATCAGCTACATCTCTAGAATTATCGACCTTGTGTTCACTTTTATTGTGCCTTGCTCGGTTATTGTCATTCTGTACATGAGAGTGTTTGTGGAGGCGATGTCGCAGGCACGGGCCATGCAGTCTCACGTTGCAGCTGTCACAGTCACCACAGTTAAAGTCACAGCAAAGAAATCTGAGAAGAAAGCAGCCAAAACTCTTGGTATCATTATCTTCATGTTTCTGATGACTTTCTGTCCGTATTACTACCCGTCTCTTGCAGGACAAAACCTTTCCAATAGTGCTTTATCTTGGGCCATTGTGTCCTGGGTGGTGTTTTTAAATTCCTGTTTGAACCCACTCGTATATGCTTTTTTCTATCCCTGGTTCAGAAAAAGTATTTCTTTAATTGTCACCCTGAAGATCCTAAAGCAGGACTGCTCTCAGGCAAACATACTTTAAACATGACTGACATGAAACTGTAGACTGGGAGAAGAAACTTAACAAGCAGAATTGTAACACATCTGTCCATGTGAGTGAGCGCTGCCTAGCTGATCTGTAAGAAAGTTATCTGCAGCTAGAACAGGGCAATTTGGACAGCAAAGTTATGACAATACTAAGTTTTGTATTGAATGTTTTAGATAATTATCATGATACAGTTTTAAATCGTCAATTCAGTTTCTAAGATAGCATCTGTTTCAATAAAAACTTTAAATAAGGAATTTAACTAATGAACTTTGTTTATAAAATATGCCATGAACAATTCACACAACTCCCTTAAGCTTTGTATGATATTACTGATTACAAGTAAAGAGCAAAAAAGAAGGCCTTTCTCCACAAGCAATATTTTGAACTAAAAGGTTGTGTTGTTTAACGATGCAGACACAGTATTTTTTGATACATGCGTATTAAAATGCAAATCAAGTAAAAACAACTGGCTGCAAATTCTTGATTTATCGTAATAATGCAATGCCTTATGTGCCACATGTATTGTCTGTCTTTATGGAAAGTTAAAGCAAAGCTTTTATCATTGTTGTCCTGTTCTATTCCTCAACAAAATATTGTAATTTAATTTATTGCCCATCACAAAACAGGTAAAACGTATCAGCATTAACTTCATCAATATAAGAACAGACTGTTTTTCCTTCATGTAATTATCATGTCAAAAAACAAATTGAAATGTTTGTTTCTAAGTGGGGTTTTTGTGGGGGGGTTTTGTATGAATTTCTTATTTATAGCTCAACAGTTGGTATCTGTAGCTTGTCTGCCTTTGATTGGTAATGATGATCTGCTTTCTCTAAACACACTGAACCAGTCAGAACAACTGGTGTTTCCTGGACTAATTCATAAAAGCAGTGAAAGTGTTCAAACTGGTTACCATGGCAAAGTTTTTCCCAATTTTATAGGAATAAGACAAGAGTTCACTGGGTTTCTCAACTCAATACTGCTGATCAATTATCTGCACATGGTTTGGCTGTTTATTTTCTTAGATTTTACATGACTTTCTATTTAGTTTTTCTTTAAATATTGTTGCAGCTATAAGAAACAGATGATGACTGGAGTTATCTTTGTTCAACATACTTTATTTTGGAAGGGCGCCACTCAACACGGGATCCTCGCACACAAGACAATGTAAAGAAAAAGTCATGTTCAAAGAACCTGTGATAAACAGATACACCTGACGCATTCAAATGCCATCTCATAAATACACCCCCTCCAGAAAAATAAGCATGTGTACTTGTTAAAGAACAAAAAAGCAAAAGCAGGATGTTAACATGTAGCCTGACTCCAAAAACGTCAGTGTCATAATATTATTGTATTATAGCCCAGGGATTCCCAAAGTTTTCTGTTCCACGGCCCCCTAAAATAAATGAGTTTCTAGCCTCGGACACTTTTTTGCAAACCCATAGACAATACTAGAAAATATGTAAAGAAAAATTGTTTGGAAAAAATGTTTTTCTTACTTTTATTCACTATTCAATAAGTATTACATTTGATTTGCATCTGAAAATTAACTAACATTTTCAACACTAACATGTTCCCACTGAATAACAATTTTTTTAAATAACTGTTGAAGATAAGAAGAGAACTAAAGAAATCAAACCTCTGTCAAATATGTGTAGTGGGAGGTGAGGGTTTAATGTCTTTCAGTGCCATATGCAAGTCATTGTCCAAAAATAAACATGGTCTATGCTTTGTTTTGAGTAAAGCCAGACTCACACAAATAGGTTGTTGGAAAAGGGACAAGACATTTCAGTGCCCTGTCAGCCAAGTGTCAGGTATGTGGTTCAGGGCAGCAGAGGTGTGGTATTATTATTCCTACCTTTCTCCTGCAGGTGGATGCTGGTAGCAGGTGTTTCCCATTACCACCACTCGAGAACATAATTTAAGGTGACAGGAGACAGATGGAGGGCAATAGAGCATTAGTTGTTTTAGATTCCTACACACACATTATTTTAATGTACATTAGACTAGGTAATCTAAGCCTATATGCTATTATGGTCAAATCCATCCACACTCACTACCTGCCTGAAGGTCTTCTACTTGTAACTATGCTTAATGGATAATCCATCGATCAAAAGTTACCAACCCCTAGTGACAGTAGGGGAGGTTTCACGCCAGGTTGAACCTTCCTCAGTGAAAAAGACCATTTCATCTAAGAAGCAGGGAAAACCATTAGAGCAGGGGTGTCAAACATATGGCCACGAGGGGCACTGTGTTTTAATCAGCAGATGGTAGCACTGTAACCTGACAACAGCCAGCTGCATGTATCGCTCCGCCTAGCTCCACTCACATACATCTGGGACATGGCTCATTGAAAGTGATTTCCCCAACCAAATTTTTGGTCTGGCCAATCAGGACGCAGGGCGGGTGTTTCATGGATGTGACGTAGTGGAGAAGCCACCGTGAGATTCCAACAACAATGGCGGCTCGCATCGAGGAAGCAAGCGTTAGCATTGATGCTGCTATTTCTTCCGTGTTGTCCAATCTATCTGATATTGTTTCATTAAAAGAACATCAGAGAACGCCTCTGAAGGCTTTTGTTGGTGGAAACCATGTTTTCGCCCTTCTCCCGACCGGATTTGGCAAGTTTTGTTTTCCGCGGACGCGCCCCGGAGCGGTTAGCGGTTAGCGCGAACCATATAAGGAGGCCTCGGTCGGCCCGGGATCGACTCCGACCCGCGGCGCTTTGCCGCCTGTCTTCCCCCCTCTTCCTGTCAGCTCACTGACGACATGTTTTCCGCGGACCGGCTCGCGGAGCGGGGGGGGGGGGGGGGGGCGGGGGGACGACACGTTTTCCGCGGCCGCCTCGCCAAGATAGCGCTGCGGAAAACCCTGCACTAGAGCCGCAAACACATAAAAAAAAAAATAAAAGTTTTTTTTTTCCTGCGTCGGTCTCATCAGCGTCACGGGTTAGCTTCGGTGTCAGTGGTTGAAATAGCACGTCGATAAAGATGACAGACAAGTGGCTTATCCAATCATATGCAAGGAGTTTTGATCAGGCCCAGCCTTCAGTAAAGGCAATTGCTATGGAGAGGTCCGAGATGTATGTGAGTGAAGCTAGGCGGAGCGATACATGCAGCTGGCTGGTGTCAGGTTAGTAGCACTGAGCTTCAGATGTGGAAAATTGATTTTAAATAATTTCTTAATTTTTATCTGTTTGATGTATTTTGTCATGCAGGACAGTGTTTTTAAGTTCCAAAAAATGTGAATAAATGTTTTTCCAACATTGTACAATTACTGTGATCAGTTCCTATGCATAATGCACAAGTAAATGTTTAACTGAGTAAAAGTATTGTTGAAATTGTACATACTTAAAAACGCTGAGGTTATTCATAATATATTGTGTAAAAGTTAAATTCATTTCAAATAAAAATCAACAAGTCCACTTTTATTAGTTCTATTTAATCTTGCAATGAGTTTCTTCGTGTGGCCCTCTTGAGATTAGTATGTGGCCCCTAAACCAAAACGAGTTTGACACCCAGGGACAATGGAGATCCAGGGAGATCCCGCTCTGAGCCAATATAAGCCGGAAAACCCCCGCATTGAATCTAATAATTACCATTACGTCTAATTTTTAAGGATCTTTCAGAACTATTTAAGCATTCCGTCAAGTTAATTTTATTTATAATTCCATTTTCTCAATGCAGTTAAGTGATGTAAATAATTGTTTCAATGCCAGCTGTCAAAAAAAATAGTTTTTTCCTCTTTTCATTGCTTAAATTGGCCACATGTACAACATTTGCAGTTTATATCAGTTTTACATTTGAGGGCAAAATGTCCTGCCTTCATCATCAGTCTAAAAAATTTACAATTCTTGCACAAAATGATTTCACGGTATGTTTCAATCTTAGCGGTTATAGAACAGTTACACTTTTTTAATAAAAATTTTACCAAACAGTTCATGTTGTAAGTTGTTCCTTTAACCCTTTCTGTAGTTTTATCACACTAAAGGAATTGCACTTTAATTACAGCCAAGCACAATGTACAATGGTTCGTTTTAGTTACCAAGTCTAAGGTTTCGCTTTTAAACACAGATAATGATTAATTTAGAGTGAATTAACCTTTCTGTTATTTAGTATTATTACTCAACTGAATATTAGTTTTATCCAGATTACATCACAGAGGTGGAGACCAAGTCACTGTTTTGCAGGTCTAAAGTCTTTATCCTAAAGTCCCAAGTCAAGTCTCAAGTCAAAACAGGTATTTCTCAAGTCAAGTCCCAAGTCTCAAATTTCTAAATTTGAGTCGTTTCAAGTCTTTAATAATGTTAAAATACATGTTAAATGTAAATAATAGACCCTGTGTTCTTAAATCAGTATTTATTTAAAAAACGTGATGAAACCAGTGTAACTGACTTTACAAAATACTAAAATTTAACTTAGCTTCGAGAACAGTCAACTACATTTTTCCAGAATATTCAGTAAAAAACTTAACAGCAGAACTTCATATTCAGACCCAAACAAAATTACTCTTGGGAGCCTTTTGCTTTTCCTTATTTTTAACTGGTTATTTTGACTGGCTGTGCTGCATGTACACATACGTACAGAGTGGGGTAAAGAGTGAGATGGTCTACGTTTGTAGACACTGACTGAATTAAATTAATTAATGGTGTGCATGTTTTAAATGATGTCTTAAACTTTAGATTTTGTGTAATATATCAAGTCTTTTCAAGCAAACAGGTTCAAGTCCAATTCAAGTCTTGAGTCATTGGTGTTAAAGTCCAAGTGAAGTCACAAGTCTCTGAACACTTTTTCAAGTCAAGTCTAAAGTCATAAAATAATAATAATAAAATAATCATAAAAGTCATAAAATAGTTTGACTTAAGTCCAAGTCATGTGACCCGAGTCCCCACCTCTGTTACCTCACACTGTCACATTCCACACAGCTTGTTAAAAATCTTTATGAAATGCACGGTTGTTACTAATTACAGTAAATAAGGTTTATTAAAAATAAAACACATTTATTCATCCTTTGGGTGTCCATCCTTTGAAATTTGTCATACCCTTTTATCCCTACAAATTAAACACTTATTATTTCTTGCTACTGAGCTGTGGTATGTGTGTCATGAGACCAATTTACCTTTCAAAACTCCTCTATTCTCCTCTCAGAGCTGTGAGCTGGTCAGTGCTGCAGTCCAGTTTGGTTTTCTCCACCCTTTTTCTTCCATTTCATGTTTTGCAAAATACAACTACTTTATACAAGCAGGCAATCCCAGTAAAATGCTGGTAGGTGAGTGCACATCATATCAAATAGATAAAGTAGTAAAATGACTTGCGAGTAAAAGTAAATAAGCAAATCAAAATAATGATGAGGATCTAAATCAGGTGCGTTCAAATATTGTGATGCTGTATGACTATCATTTTTGCTAAGTTTTATCACCATGACATTTCTTAATCCAGTCTAATTGATTATTTTCTCTCCTTTGATACTAGGAGTGCATTTTTGTTAGTTATTTTTCTTGTACCATCAACCAATCACAGCTCTTAAAAGACAGTGTGACATGCTTATAAGCTAAGACTCCTAGGCAGAAATTTTTAGGTTAAGATAGGAGTTCTATGAGAATCTTTATGAAAATGGGCACTGAACAATAAACTAGACTGGAGTCACAACACTGATGCTCTTTACAAGAAGGGTCAGAGCAGACTCTACCTGCTGAGGAGACTTTAGAAGTGCACTTCTAAAGACCTTCTTTGACTCTGTGGCGGCATCAGCCATCTGCTATGGTGTGGTTTGTTGGAGCTGCAGCTTATCTGTAGCTGAGATGAAGTGACTGGAGAAACTGATTAAAACGGCTAACTCTGGCCTGGAATGCCCTCTGGACTCAGTGCAGGTAGTGGAAGACAGAAGGACCGTCCGTCCGTCCGTTTTCTTTCGCTTATCTGGGGTCGGGTCGCAGGGGTAGCAGCTTCAGTATAGAGGCCCAGACGTTCCTCTCCCCGGCCACTTGGGCCAGCTCCTCCGGAGGAATCCCAAGGCGTTCCCAGGCCAGCAGAGACACATAGTCACTCCAGCATGTCCTGGGTCTTCCCCTGGGCCTCTGCTCGGTGGGACGTGCCCGGAACACCTCACCAGGGAGGAGTCCAGGAGGCATCCTAACCAGATGCCCGAGCCACCTCAACTAGCTTCTCTTGACATGGAGGAGCAGCGGCTCTATTCTGAGTCCTCCCCGGATGACTGAGCTCCTCACCCTATCTCTAAGGAAGAGCCCAGACACACTACGGAGAAAACCCATTTCAGCCGCTTGTATCTGGAATCTTGTTCTTTCGGTCATGACCCAAAGCTCGTGACCATAGATGAGGGTAGGAACGTAGATCTACCGGTAAATCGAGAGTTTCGTCTTTTGGCTCAGCTCTATCTTCAGCACAACGGATCGGTACAGCGCCCGCTTCACAGCAGACGCCACACCAATCCGCCTGTCGATCTCCCGCTCCATCTTCCGCTCATTTGTGAACAAGACCCCAAGATACTTGAACTCCTCAACTAAGGCAGCACATCCTCCCCAACCCGGAGAAGGCAATCTACCCTTTTCCGGCTGAAGACCATGGTCTCGGATTTGGAGGCATTGATTTTCATCCCGGCCGCTTCGCACTCGGCTGCAAACCGCTCTAGTGAGAGCTGTAGATCATACCCTGATGAAGCCAATAGGACCACGTCATCCGCGAATAGCAGAGACGCAATCCTAAGGCCACCAAAACGGCTCCCCTCGACACCTTGGCTGCGCCTAGAAATTCTGTTCATTAAAGTTATGAACAGAATCAGTGACAAGGGGCAACCTTGGCGGAGTCCAACTCTCACCGGAAACGAGTCTGACTTACTGCCGGCAATGCGGACCAGACTCTGACACCGGTCGTACAGAGACCTGACAGCCCTTATTAAAGGGCCCGGTACTCCATACTCCCGGAGTACCCTCCCAGGATCCCTCGGGGGACACGGTTAAATGCCTTCTCCAGATCCACAAAGCACATGTAGACCGGTTGGGCAAACTACCATGCCCCTCCAGGATCCTGCTGAGGGTGTAGAGCTGATCCAGTGTCCCACGGCCAGGACAAAAACCACACTGCTCTTCCTGAATCCGAGATTCGACTATCCGATGGACCCTCTTTTCCAGAACCCCTGAATAGACCTTACCAGGGAGGCTTAAGAGTGTGATTCCTCTGTAGTTGGAACACACCCTCCGGTCCCCCTTTTCAAATAGGGGGACCACCACCCCAGCCTGCCAATTCAGGGGAACTGCCCCCGATGTCCACGCAATGCTGCAGAGCCGCGTTAACCAACACAGCCCCACAACATCCAGAGCCTTAAGGTACTCAGGGTGAATCTCATCCACCCCCGGTGCTTTGCCACCGAGGAGCTTTTTAACAACCTCGGCAACCTCAGCACCAGAGATGGGAGAACCCGACCCAGCGTCCTCAGGCTCTGCTTCCGCAAAGGTAAAAAGTGTTGGTGGGATTAAGGAGGTCTTTGAAGTATTCCACCCACGCACGACGTCCCCAGTTGAGGTCAGCAGCACACCACCCCCACTATAAACAGTGTTGGTACTGCACTGCTTCCCCTCCTGAGACGCCGCATAGTGGACCAGAATCGCTTCGAAGCTGTACAGAAGTCTTTCTCCATGGCCTCTACGAACTCTTCCCACGCCCGAGTTTTTGCCTCGCTGACCAGCCGAGCCGCCTGCCGCTTCCACTGCTGGTACACATCTGCTGCTTCCGGAGTCCCAGAGGCCAATAAAGCCTGATAGGACTCCTTCTTCAGCTTGACGGCTTCCCTCACCACTGGTGTCCACCAGCGTGTTCGAGGGTTGCCGGCGCGACATGCACCGACAACCTTGCGGCCACAGCTCCGACTAGCCGCCTCAGCAATAGAGGCGTGGAACATGGTCCATTCAGACTCAATGTCCCCCGCCTCCCTCGGGACGTGTTCAAAGTTCTCCCGGAGGTGGGAGTTAAAGCTCCGTCTCACAGGGGACTCTGCCAGACGTTCCCAGCAAACCCTGACAATACGTTTGGGCCTGCCAGGTCTGACCGGCTTCCTCCCCCACCATCAGAGCCAACTCAGCACCAGGTAGTGGTCGGTGGAGAGCTCCACCCCTCTCTTCACCCGAGTGTCCAAGACATGCAGCCACAGATCAGATGAAACGACAACAAAGTCAATCATTGAACTGCGGCCTAGGGTGTCCTGGTGCCAAGAGCACATATGGACACCCTTATGCTTGAACATGGTGTTTGTGATGGACAATCCATGACGAGCACAGAAGTCCAACAACAAAACACCACTCGAGTTCAGATCAGGTGGGCCATTCCCCCCAACCACGCCCCTCCAGGTCCCACTGTCATTGCCCACATGAGCGTTGAAGTCCCCCAGCAAAACGAGGGAGTCCCTAGGAGGGGCACTCTCCAGTACCCCTTCAAGGACTCCAAAAACGGTGGGTAATCTGAACTGCCGTTTGGTGCATAAGCACAAACAACAGTCAGAACCCGTCCCCCCACACAAATGCGGAGGGAGGCCACCCTCTCGTTTACCGGGGGGAACCCCAACGTGCAGGCACCGAGATGAGGGGCAACAAGTATGCCCACCCCAGCTCAGCGCCTCTCACCAGGGGCAACTCCAGAGTGGAAGAATGTCCAGCCCCTCTCGAAGAGACTGGTTCCAGAGCCAGAGCGGTGCGTCGAGGTGAGTCCGACTATCTCTAGTCGGAACCTCTCAACCTCGTGCACGAGCTCAGGCTCCTTCCCCACCAGAAAGGTGACATTCCACGTCCCAAGAGCCAGCTTTTGCAGCCGAGGATCTGAACGCCAAGGTCCCCGCCCTCTACTGCCACCCGTTGCACAATGCACCCGACCCCTTTGGCCCCTCCGACAGGTGGTGAGCCCATCGGAAGGGGGACCCATGTCGCCTCTTCGGGCCGAGCCCGGCCGGGCTCCATGGGTAAAAGCCCGGCCACCAGATGCTCGCCAACGTGCCCCACCTCCAGGCCTGGCTCCAGAGTGGGGCCCCGGTGACCCGCGTCTGGGCGAGGGAACACGATATCCATTAATGTTTCTCATCATAAGGGGGTTTTGTGCTGCTCTTTGTCTGGTCCCTCACCTGGGACCTGTCTGCCTTGGGTGACCCTACTAGGGGCTTAAAGCCTCTACAGGGTCTTTTGGGTAGGGTTTGAGTGTCCCAAGGATCATTGGGACACTCAATCCCCTCCACCACGGTAAGGTGGCAGCCCAGGGAGGGTCCTTTCTTACAGAAGGACCGTAAGAAAAATAACATCACTGATGGACAATGTCTCCCACCCAGTGCATGGAGCTGGTGCAGAGCTGAAGAGCTCTTTTAGTGAGAGGCTGCTGCATCCTAGATGCTTCCTTCACCCCAGTTGCTGTTAGACTATTAAATCTTTGCTGCTCACAACAAACTGTGTTTACGAGCATGCTAGTGGTGCCACATGTTCATGATCTGACCCAGAATCATGTACATGGTCTCTCAGATGCTAATGTCCATTTGCACACTTTTTAGCTTCTCCGGGAATGTTTTTACAATCATGTATATTACAGTTTTCTTACATAGTTGTATAAATCAGCTGCCATCTTTCTTCTATTTTGACTTGGACATTGTATTTGTACTTGGATATGCTGTATTATCTATTTATAGTTGTGCAGTATTTTTCCATTTCTGATACGTTTGTTCTCTTCTGCTGTACATCTTAACTATAAATGTAACATTTTTCATATTCATTATTTTTGTAAATTTGGTGTCTTTTGTCTACATGTGTTTTTGCAGTCATGTCCAAATTGTCCCCTTGGTGGACAACAAAGGTTTTTCTAGTCTAAAAATGGCAAGAAACACTAAATCTTGCATCATACAACATAACAGGAGAGGTTGGAAAGGGAGGAGTTAAAGTGAAAGAAAAAATGGTAATAGGAGGAGGAGGGATGACAAAATATGAGAGGGAGCAGAGAAATCTAAGGGAGTTTCCCACACAGACGCGGCAGAGGATAAGGAGCTTAGCAGGCATAAAAAGTAGAGAGAATCATTATTCATAAATAAGACAGCGAGGTTTGTATGGTTCAGACAGCTTTGTGAAATCAGCAGCTCTACATGTGCTCCATTCTTAAAGATGGACAACGTGGAAATAGTTGAACTCTGCTATCCTCAGTACCTGAACCAATCCTGCAGCGGACTGAAGAGACCTCGCTCTGAGGCCGTCCTACTCTACACACTACTCTCCTCCATCACCGTGTCCACTGTTGTTCTGAACCTACTGGTGATCATCTCCATATCCTACTTCAGACAGCTGCAGACCCCTACCAACATGCTGCTGCTCTCCTTGGCCACCTCGGACCTCCTGGTGGGGCTGCTGGTGATGCCGGTGGAAGCGATGCGGTTCATTGAGCCCTGCTGGCTGCTGGGTGATGTCATGTGCGCTCTGTCTTACATTGTCGGCTTCACTCTCACCTCAGCCTCTGTGGGGAACATGGTGCTCATATCGATAGATCGCTACGTAGCAATATGTTATCCCCTGCAGTACCCCACAAAAATCACTCGCAGTAGAATTGAAGTGTCTGTGAGCCTGTGCTGGGCCTGCTCTCTTCTATATAATGGCCTCATCCTAAAGGACCACCTTAGGCAGCCGGACAGATACAATTCATGCTATGGGGAGTGTCTGGTGGTCATCAGCTACATCTCTGGAACCATCGACCTTGTGTTCACTTTTATTGTGCCTTGCTCGGTTATTGTCATTCTGTACATGAGAGTGTTTGTGGAGGCGGTGTCGCAGGCACGGGCCATGCAGTCTCACGTTGCAGCTGTCACAGTCACCACAGTTAGAGTCACAGCAAAGAAATCTGAGAAGAAAGCAGCCAGAACTCTTGGTATCATTATCTTCATGTTTCTGATGACTTTCTGTCCGTATTACTACCCGTCTCTTGCAGGACAAGACATCTCCAATAATGCTTCATCTTGGGCTATTGTGTCCTGGATGGTGTATTTTAATTCCTGTTTGAACCCACTTGTATATGCTTTTTTCTATCCCTGGTTCAGAAAAAGTATTTCTTTAATTGTCACCCTGAAGATCCTAAAGCAGGACTGCTCTCAGGCAAACATACTTTAAACATGACTGACATGAAACTGTAGACTGGGAGAAGAAACTTAACAACCAGAATAGTAACTAATTTCTACATGTGAGTGAGCGCTGCCTAGCTGATCTATAAGAAAGTTATCTGCAGCTCAAATAGGGCGATTTGGACAGGAAAGTTACAACACATTGTTTTGTATTGAACGCAAGTTTAGATAATTATACTTGTTTTAAATCGCCAATCCAGTTTCTAAGATAGCATCTGTTTAAATAAAACCTGAACATAAGGAATTTAACTAATGAACTTCATAAAATATGCCATGAACAAAGCACACCAGTCCGTTATGCATTGTGGGAATTTACTAATTACATGTGAACAGTAAAAAAGAAAAAAAAAGAAAAAAAGAAAAAAAAAAGAAGCACTTTCTCCACAAGCAAGATTTTTTAACTAAAAAGTTGTTTTAACAGTGCAGATACTGTATGTTTCAATACATGCATAAAAAAATGCTTATCAAGTAAAAACAACTGGCTGGAATCTCTTGTCCAAAAATGATTTATTTAAGGTACCAAAATAATGCCAGATGGGACACACGTATTGTCTGTCTTAGTGAAATTTAAATTTAAAAACTTGTGTCACTGTGCAAATATTTCTGGACCTAACTGTATTTTAATTTAAACTAAAATACGAGAGGGGTACCTCTGAACAGTTAAACACAAATAATTGTATACTAATCTGCTGTCTGTATCATATTATTATTGTATACTATACCTTTGTGGCCTGGCCACTGTTTAATAGATTCTAAGCTCCATGAGATTTTTCAAAGGATAAAATAATGAAAGCTAACCAAAAGAAAAAAAGATCGCACAAAAAAGAACTTATCACTCCTTGTACAGCATAAACAACTGATCTCTTTATTTAATTAAGTCATTTAGTTTTAAGCCAGTCATTTCTTTCAGTTCTGTATGTTCACATAACTTGTAAACAACACTATGTAATGTAACATATATATATATATATATATATATATATACACATACATACATACATATATACATATATATATATATATATATATATATATATATATATATATATATATATATATATATATATATATATATATATATATATATATATACTACAAGAAGTCATTCTACAGAACAAATCCCCTCCTCCTCTTTGTAAGAATAATTTTATTGACAATGGCTAGGACACGGATCAGGCTAATAAATAAATTGTCAGCGGGTTAGAGATCCTGTTTATTATTGCTCTTTACGTGTGTAAACATCAAAGACACACTCATGAATTACAATCTACGCTAGTTTATTTGTATAAAAACCTAAAGGAAATAGAGATTAAACAAAATTTTTGTGAAAAATATTTAAAAAATTTAGCAAACTAACAAAGCAAAGTTGAAGTCCTCATCTCTTGGACTGAGAACGGAGTCCTCTTACTTCTGCAAAGAAAGAAACCAAAGAATATGATGCTCAGGTGTCCTTTTTGTTATAAAAAAATAATTAGCAAAACTAAACCTATCAGATTACTGCTGTTCCTAAAATTTAATGTGAAAATGCCAAAATAGTTATTTTAAAACAATTTACAAATATATACCAGGGATTTCATGTGGCCAGAAGTCGTCACAAGCTGGACAGTGTGGATCCGTTCTTCCTTTGAAGTATCTGGCCACACACGGGTTATGTATTTTTATTCCACAGAGGGGATTCTCACAGATTTGGCACTTTGAAAAAAAAAAGAAAAGAACGTCATTTAACTATACCTATTATTATCCGTTTGCATAAGTTTTAAAGCTTTTTGAAGGGAAGCTTGAGCTGGACTGAGCAGAATAAATTAAATGAAACTAAGATCTGATCTAATTCAGGAATTTATAGTAAGTGTGTCAATTGTATACCGCCTCTCCCCCTAATCAAATTCAGGTCACCACCTGGATTAACACGATGTTACCTGATTTTGTAACATATCAGTATGGATCCAGTTTGTGTACGTTGTTCTGGAGGAGGAAGGAAGGGGGTTGGATATGTTGTATTTGTTTGACCATGTGACAGTTCTAGTGTTGAAGTACAGGGGTTCAACTGATGCAGAGTACCAATGTATGTAGATTTTTTCATAGTGTCAAATGGGTAGGGTATATATTGTAAAAAACGCTTATTGGCCAAACAGCAACATTATTATTGCATATTGATATTGACCCAAACATTCAGATCGGTGCAGCCCTAATTTTCACACATGGACTGGCCACCACAGAGTTGTTACTTTATCCCCTTTGAGAATCTTTGGGTTATGCAGGAGAATATTTTGTGCGGTGGTCCGAATCTCAACATATCTACAAAATCCTGGCAACTCTTTACGGAAAAAAAAAATGTTGTGAAGTTGCATAAGCCTTTGGATAAATCGACACAGCGGATGAAACCAGTGGAAAATTAGAGCATGACATTTTTGGGGGAGGGGAAGTGTAGCTGTATAACGTAAATAAAATAAACATTTACCTGAAAGGCGATGTTGTGACAGATGTGGCACACTTTGACCTGGTCTTGATACATTGCACGAATATATGGCTCCATCTCAATGATGCATCGAGTGGACAGAGTGTACTCCCCACGTCTCTAAGTTAAAAAAAAAACAGCAACAGATTAAACTACGAACACATTAATAAACTTAGCAAAGCAATCATCAACCTTTCTATCCTTTGTATTCCATCTTTTTTTCACATTTTGTCACATTACATTTAAAAATGTCTTTTATGTATTGTATGAATATTGGTGAACAAACAGCATGAAGACAAATAAACAGACCATATATTCAGTGGGAAAAAAATAGATTATAAAACAGTATCTCAAGCTTTGAATATCTCATAAAGCAATGTTTAGTCCAACATATAAACATGGAAAGAGAATGACATAACAGAATGACAAGACAGTGACCTATTAACCCGAATGACAGGCCAGGCCAGGATAACATTAATGAGAGAACTAGCCAGGAGGCCCATGATATCTCTAGAACTGCTGCAGAGAGCCACAGCTCAGGTGTGTGGCTCAGTTGGTTGTACAACTATTAGTTGTACTTTGAACAAATCTGACCTGCAAAGAAGGGCAAAAGGAAAACCAAAAGAAATCCTCTTAGTAGTTCACCCCAACAATTTAACTGGCTGCGCTTGATTCTTTTGCACTACTAAAGTCTTTTGTCTGCAAAAATCTCATAAAGCTCTAAATTTTAACTTCATAAGGCAAACTTTGGAGCAAATCAGACAGCCCACACATCTCTCTCTGTCTCTCTCTCTATGTATATAGTGAAGCCTGTGCCTTGACTTCCATTGACTTGCCGTCATTTTTTAATTCTTTCTATGGCCTAGACCTGACCCCTAGCCCTAAGCCTAACCTTTACCGGTTTATACCTAACCCTAAACCTAATTGACAACTTAGTCCTAAACCTAAACGTGACAGCACCATCCGTTCTTCAGACGGATCAAAGCGATCAGAATCTCCACTCTCTTTGCAAAAATTTATCAAACGCAGTGCAGAGAGACACAGAGCAAGCTGCGCGCCGGACCCCTTGTAGACCATGTAAAATTGAACGAGAAAGACAGTGAAAAAAAGAGGGAAGCAGAGAGGGAGAGGATGAAGAAAAAAAAAAAAGCACCGGCCACTGTTGCAGTAAAGTGCTCTGAATTGACGTTTTTTCATAAAGGAGCAGGTAAGACGTAAGTGTTTGTAAATGATTGAGCTTAGCTCCTGTGTAGTCTTCCTTACTACTCCACAATCCAAAAAAGAACTTAAGAGTTGCAGTATCGAGAACGTGCTATTATAGAATTATATTTCAGTTTTGCGGTACAAGCGTTGATCTCTTTTCCATTAAGTTTAAAATGATCCCCCACTTTTGGCACTGTCATTTTCTCTGCACTTCTTTTTACCCCTCACTGTCTCCATCCTTAGCTGATAACCACACCTGGCATTCATGTATCAGCAGCATAAACTATCACTAGCGGAAGTGAGCGCTGAACACATTGCACTGAATTTAATGAAGCCCCAAGGAGAATTAGTGTTGTATCCTGTTTCTCCGATTTAACAATCAAACATTACTTTGCGTTGATCTATCAAGTAAAATTTCCAAAAACATATGAAACTTTGCTGGAATGTAACAAAATGCAAAACGGATTAAGGTTCATGAATACTTATGCAAGGCAGAGAAATTAAACCTGCTTCAACAAAATTAATTACTAAATGTTGGGTCAAAACTAGAAAGCAGAGGCCAGACATTTGAAATGCAAAAAAATGTGCTTTGAAATCGAGTTTCAAGCTAAAGGCTTGTAAAATGAAGAATCTTTATTGTCATTATGTAATCATAATGAAATGTTGAGACTCCGGCTCAGAATGCACACAGATTCATGGATAAAATGCAGATTAAAAAAAACATAACTTTTGTGTCTGTCAAGCATCAGCTGACGGAAATATAATTCAAGTTTACACTTCCTCGGTAGTGTATAGCTTATCTGTTAAACAAACCACCCTTATTTAAAAAAAAAAAATAGCAGAAAGCAGTATCTTACCTCACAAAGCCACTTTTCCTGCACAAGTCGAGTCAGAAGGTGCTGCGTTTCACTCTTTTTCAGACTTTTAGAGGTCATTGTGTCCGTGCAGTTCAGAATGTCAGTGGAGGAGACCTTCCCATTCTCAGAGCTAACAATTAGGTCCATCTGAATTAAGAGATTCACAACACATTTTTAGAATAAAAAACTACATAAGCTCAACACCCACCCTTCCAGTAAACGGATATTACATGATGTTAACTAACACTTTAAATGAAAACAATATTCCAAATACTTTTATGGGTTTTTCTTAAACTTGGGAGCTAAAATTCAGTAGACTCCTCTCACCGCTTTCCTGAACAGCTCCAGTTCATTGTCAGCGTAATCTGACGTCATCCTGGTGATATCAGTTTCCGCCATGTTGACCTGCAGAGGACCAGTGGTTCTGTCATTTTCAATCTAATGCAATAATCCCTGCATACGCACACAGACCAGCAATGTTTCCTTTATATCTTTGAAATAGCACCTTTAACGCTGCAAGGTTATCTGAAGTTAAAGCTACTGACCAAGGCATAGTATTGGTGACCATTTTCCTCGGACATGCCTTTTCTAATCTGCATGAACATGGGCTGCAGCCTGGAGTTTATGGCGTCAATGAACTCATCCAGTTTGTCAGGAGCACACTGGGCTGCACAAAGAAAAACCAAAAACATAAACACAAAAACTGTTGGCTTTAAAAACTGTCTATTTGTGCTAGAAGGCAAAAATGTATCAGCTTCTAAAAGCTTCTAAAACCGAGCAGTTGCTCAATGTTAGACGACTTGATACATTCACTTAAAATGTGTCAATTTATCTGTGATATATGATATTTCTACATTTGTATTTAGGGCTTAGAGAATAATTTCAGATTAGGGTGTGAAATTACAACTCAGAGTCCTGGAGCTATAAACATCTTGCACCTATGATTAGAGGAACCATGCTTCTCTAGTCACTGAGCGATCAACAATCCGTCATGCTCCATCAGTAAAGGGTTTCTCACACAAATAGAAAAGTAACTCACCCTTGTGTGTTTCACAGCAGTTCTGATAAAGTGCCTTTGCTTCCTGTTCATTAGTGATGCCAAGGGTCATCATGTTCTGTAGAAACCTCCGATGGCTGTCTCCCAGCTGTCTTGACATGTTTCCTGACAAACAGAGACACTGTGGTTATATAAACTGTACAGATTAGGGCTGGACGATAATAATTCAATAACAACATATATACATATATATATATATATATATATATATATATATATATATATATATATATATATATATATATATATATATATATATATATATATCGATAGACGTGTATCGATGATAGAAAACAAAAGGTCAATAAAAAGTTCAATAGAAGAACATTTTTCGTTCCTTTTGCATTCTAGTCATGTAGGTTAATATTACATCATTACATCCTTCCAACCAATCACAAACACAGACCCAGGAATGCTGTCACCAAGCTCCGCCCCCTTCAATGAGTTCAGAGAGCGCGCGTTCTTTTTTTCTTTTTTAAAAACTTGCAGTTTTGCTAAAAAGTTGATTGAATAATGGGTTGAGTTTGAATTCAGTGTTTGTGTGTTTTGTATATAAAAATAGGTTGCTAAGCAACAGCATGTAATGGCCAAGGCTGCACTTAAAATATGTTTTGAATTTGATCTATATCGATCAATATGATTTCTATTTTATCAATATGCTTTTTTTTCCTTCTCTATATCGTCCAGCCCTAGCACAGATGTTACGTTTTTGACAAAACTGACTCACTGGGACTAAAGGAAAAAATGAAATCAGGTTGCACACAGTTAGGAGCCTGCAAACTGTTTTAGTTTACTCTGTAAATCAACAGGATGCAAGGACAGTTATAATAATAATGATAATACATTTTATTTAAAAAAGGAGCCTTTCTGGACACTCCAGGTCACCGTACAAAAAAGATAAAAACACAATGTCACTAACAAAGTCGAAACACAGAAAAAAAAACATTTAAGAAATACAAAGGCTGGGGCAGGGAAATTGATATTGTCCTCAGAAGCATCAAAAGAACATTATGATGTATGTTAAATCATATTACAAGTAAGGCAGGAGGATTATTAGGAAAACATGATATTGTGATATTATTGTTGAATATTAAGATTATATGATTAAACAACATTTTTCTCATTACTTTTCTCTCCTGGTGCACATGGGCAAAGACCGTAGGAACCTTCTGCTCACCTGACCTGGAATACCTTGCAGTTAAGTGCAGACCATTTAAACTGGCTAGAGAGCTCAGCTCTGTGATAATCACTGCAACGTACATACAGCCAAGAGCTAACGCTAAGCTAGCTCTTGAGGAACTCCGCTGCTTTGTTATCGACCAAAGGAACAGCAATCCAGAAGCCACTGTGATCATTGCTGGGGACTTTAACCATGTTAATTTAAAGTCTGTGCTCCCCAAGTTCCATAAATGCATTAAGTTCCCAACCAGAGACAATAATTTATTAGATCAAGTTTACTTAAACAGGAGCATACAAAGCTGCTGCAGCTCCTCACTTCGGTTCATCAGATCACATCTCTGTGGAGCTGATTCCTGCCTACAAGCCACTGATCTGCAGAAGCAGACCGGTGATAAAAAAAAAAAAAAAAACATTCAGGTATGGACAGAAGAGGCCTGCACAGCTCTACAGGACTGTTTAGGAAACACTGACTGGGATGTACTTAAAGAGGGCACTGATTTAAAAAGCTACACATCTTCTGTGCTTTCCTATATCCACTTCTGCACTGATGCTGTCCTACCCACAAAGACAAATAGAGTGTTGCCTAACCAGAAATCATGGGGGGCAGCTGGGTGCTGTCCCTGCTGAAGGCCGGAGATGCAGCGTTCAGATCTGGAGACAGATTTATTCGTCAATGAAAATTTTGAAAATGTAACTGTAGTTTGTCTCTTAACGGCTAGATATTATTTTGATCATATTTTGAGCTAGTCTATTTCAGCCAGTCTATGTATTTTAATGATGATGTGGTTGATATCTAGCTGAAAATAATACGCTCTCTGTCCAGAGAGAGAGAATGTGCTGTAACTGTATTTTATACTTTGTTTTGACTACAGGGAGGTGTCACGCTAGAATCTTTTTATACTGTCGTTAATATTATTTTGTTTACAAAATGTGTCAATGTTGAAAAACTGCAGTTGTTAGAAACCGTTGTTATAAAATGTTTCAACTGAAATGTTTTAACCTTTAAATGTAAACAGGATTCTGGTAATCTTCAGAGTGACGGATTTCACACATTAAAAACTAAAGTCCTTACCCTTGGCTACCTGTAGCTCAGAGAACTTACTTTAAAATACTTCTGTTAGTCTATAAATCACTAAATGGATTAGCACGAGAATACATCAGACTTGTTGTCAGTGTATCAACCCTCCAGACCAATCAGGTCTTCTGGCTCAAGCCTACTCTGCATTCCCAGAAGACTGTTTAAGTGCTGAAACCCTGAGCTCCCTTAAATCAAGGTTAAAAACATTTTTGTTCAGAGTTGCCTTTAAATGTGGAAGTTTGTAGTCCTTGTCTTATACTGTATCTGACCTGCTGCTACTATTTCAATGCAATGTGCTTGCCTTTGCAATGTCCTCTGTCTCTGCAATGCTTTTTTTCCCCCCTGTTTTTTGTTGTTTTGTTCATATAAAGTGGTTTAAATCAGCTAATTACTGAAAACATCTTTATAAATAAACGTGCCTCGCCTATTCTCTTCTATTTCTGGTCTGCTTCTCTTACTGGCTTCCATGTTTGCAGGCTGCTGCTCTTTTGCCAACATAAAACACCAAATGCTGCGCTCTGTCTGTGTTGGGAAGCCTGGGAAATCTCATACATTGGTTCAGGAACCAGGAAGTAAACACGGGCTACACTCTGAACCGAAGTAGTTCCGGCCCGTACCTCTAGGTTTGAAAGGAGAAAAACTTGACTAAGACATTGTTGATGGAGAGGATCGATTGTTTATAGGGAATGTTATTCCCTTCCCTGATGACAAAGGAGAATGATTTAGGTTAATTTTACAGTAAATATCTTACTTATAGCTCCTTTAAGTGTGCCTTGTTTACCATTTTACAATCATCCTGTGATAAAGTTTTCTCTCGTTCAACCAGCATGCATGCGTGTGTCTCTGGGTACTCACGGGTTAACTTAGCTAACAGCACCGCAACATATACTCAATGCCTGGTACTGAAGTGCATCCAGTTTATTTTGGAAGGGAACTTGTTGCTATGTTTAAATTCTATTTCAGTTGAGAGTAAACAAGAAGCTTACCTGATCTGCCTACGTAACGCGCGCCTTCCGTGATGTGACGTGTGTGCGTAAATGAACCAACTGTGAGAGCTGGCTCTAAAAAATGAACGACGGGACGGGAGCCGCTTTTTCTACCCCCTTCTCTGAGCAGAGGGAAAGGAGTGGCATTTGCTCACACACGAACCAGGGGACGGGGGAGAGCGGGAAATAAGGGGGAGATCGAGTAAGGGGCCACAAATAGATCCAACATAAGCTTGCTGGAAAGACAAAGTTGTGGAAAATTAGTAATAGCAGGAAAAAGACTTAAACCCCAAGAAAATAAATGTTTTCCCATCAATGATTCATTTTGCACATTATTTTACATGATTGTAGGGGGTACATGAATTTAAGCAGCCAAAAAGTCTGAAGAGCCTTTAGGGAGCCAAAAGAACCGGTTCATTTTAGTGAGCTGACCCAAAAGAGCTGGTTCTCGAAAAAGAGGCGAAATTCCCATCCCTGCTTCTGCGATTCCGAGATGTAGCTGTGACGAAATAGCGCCACTTACTGTTTGGGAGAGTAGTGAGAAATGCAGTTCAAGCTTAAAATCACCCTATGGAGCGACAGCAGAAGGATGTCGTGAGGTTTAATTTCTGTTGGGGTGATAAACGTTGGATGTAAAGTTTGTAAGGAAAGCTTGTATAATGATGTTGCTACTTTAGTGCACCAAGGCATTTAAACAGTAATTTATAATAAACAACAAGAATGTTGGAAAACTTACTAATACATTATTTTTTTTCCACTGTAAATACAGGCACTAAGATAGATAGATAGATAGATAAATAGATAGATACAGACAAAATGGTATTGGACCACCAACCAAACATTGTGATAATTGATAAGCAGCAGAGGTGGCTCCAACACACGCACAAATTATATATATATATATATATATATATATATATATATATATATATATATATATATATACACACAGTCATGGTGGGTTGTCTCTAGGGGATCAGGGTGATGGTGGAGCATGGAGAACGAGGAAACCTCACCAAGCTGCAGAGGTTTGTTGAAGATCCAAGTGAAGATTGGGGCCAGTTGGACAGTACAGGATTTCAGGCAGAACAGGGAAATACCATCAGATCCCGGGGCTTTCCTGGATTTTTGACCCTATTTACATCTGGCCTGGACCTATAACCCTTTCACTGTAAAAACACTACACTTCCCCGCTCTCAAACACAAATGATTCTGTATTTCTTGCCAGGGGGAGCAGTTAGTTCTGGTGACGGTGATATCAGGCAGGCCAACATTTCAGCAGAGCCAGCTATGGGACTACGAAAACAGGCTTGAAAGTTGGATTTGCCATGACTTTGAAAAAGTTATGGTTTCAAAATCCCAAAACAACTTCCGTCATTTACTGCTGATGTGATGAAACCTATGTGGCTGTATGGAGCATAGCGTAACATATCGCAATGCACTGTCCATCAGCTGGCTGAAATTAAGATTTTTTGGAAACATTTCCAGTCTGGGGGAAAAAAAAAAAATAAAGTCATGAGCAGTTAGTCCAATTAAATAACCAGCTCCTCATAGATCCAGTGTTACATAATTTAAAGCAGAGTGGCAAAAAGCTACAATAGTTAAAATGCTGCAAAAATCTGGTGTTGATTTGCCATCATCCAGGACATGAAAGTCCTGAGTGTAGGTAGTCAACAACTGGACATCATCTAGTTTCAAATGAGAAAAAGGCCAGTTGCCGTCTACTTAAGCACTCAGGATTAGTCTGTGCAAAAGACAACTGAGAATTACCAAATTGGGCATCAAAATAATCAATATTTTAGACAAAATTATTTTAGCAGATGAATGAGTAATGTAGCTGTTTTATATAAAATAAATACATTTCTTTGAATGTGTTTTTAAATGCCATGAAATCTTGACTCATATCGTGATATTCTAATACTGGCCCGTGTCAACTTGAGCCTAATTAGTAAAAGCTCTAGCTTCTAATGTAACATTAAAGTGAATTTAACTCATTATATAACCCCCATGTTCAAAACATTTCACAACAATAAGACTTATTCTAAAGGCTTTATTACTCTAACAAATTAAATAAGAGCATATAATACAAGGTGTCTTGAGTCTTTGATTATAATATAGCCTATTATTAACATTTAAATACAGTATCCAATGCCGTCAAGCTTTTTCGGTAGCATTTAACCCAATATTCCCCAACATTGTCCCATTTCTTTGCAGAATTTCATCACCAAGTTCAAGTCCAAAAGATACCAGGAAACAGTTCAGCTCTCCTTGCTGTGCATATCAGAGCAAAGTCAGTGTGTTTGCACTGACACAGATCACTCAGCTAAGGTAACAGAGTTGCTAAACTATTCGCATGGCAACGAATGCTCCCGAAAGAAAGTTTACATGACAAATGTCGAGATATTGCTAAAAAAAACGAGATATCTTTACAGTAATTTAATACACACAGATGGTGTACAATAATCTGCATTTAGTTTTGCAGATTTGTGGGTTCTTCAACCACCTACTGTTGAATTATCAATGCCTGTGCAAACACACCAACATTTTCAGGGTTCACGTTTAGTATAATGAATGAATTGATCGCTTTCTACAGTTTTCATATTCAAAAACAAGAGTCAAAGGTCAACACTGCCTTTGTTAAATTTAAAAATCCGAATTTTGGTTAGTTAACTTTGCAACCAGGAGTTTGACAAATAATCTTGTATTTTAACACCACCAGTTATATGACTCGAGCAAAATGTCAAAAACAATATTTTTCAACAATAAATCGGGATGATTACTGTGCAGTGATTGCACAGCATCTCTGTAAGGAAGGGAGACCACAGAGGACATATCCATGTAACCAGAGGTGCACAGTATAAATAATGATGCTTGAATTGCTCAATATCTTTCATAGTGATGCTACCTTAAAAGGTTTACTTTTGTTGATAACGTGCCAAGCGTTTTGTACTTTCTTCAGAAAGTGTTCAGGCCAAACAATCTTGTGATATGTGGGTGTCCTTTGCTTGAAAAAAACAAAACAAAAACAAGAAACATAAAATGTGAAAATAAATCCCAGAATAAAACTATATTTTTCATCGCTGTCAAAACAACTGGAAAGCTTAAAGAAAACTATCCACAACGCGTTCAATCGTTATATAACTCCAGTTTCCAGGTGAGTAATGCTCATCCTCCCAGTCCCGGCCTCCTGTGGTGGCGTCATTGCCATCGGCGTCTTGCCATTTTCTCAAAGTGCCCGTCGTTGACTCTGTGTGCTTTCGGCTCCTGTAAAGTCTTTGATTTGTTGTTGTTGGCAGCTGTTGGCTGAAAAAAAAAAAAAAAAAAAAAGAACAACAATCATAGAAGACCAGAAATATGCTGTCAGGAGCTGACTGAGAAGATGGTAAATCTGATAGACAAAACAAGAGGAAGCTTCTCTCCATCAGGCAACAGAGGACTGTGATTGGATCAGTGTTAGTTTTTTTTTTTTTTTATCAGCGACTGTTCTAGGGTGAATGTGTCGTACCTCGTGGTTTAGTGACTGGGAGGGAAATGACCATGAGTGTTTATAGAGTGTTGCAACTTCTCCTCTTTGGCCCTTCTGCTGTGGCAAAGCTGCAGAAAGAAAAACATTCCTGCATTAGTTCATCTTCCAATGGGAGGTTTTCCATGTTAAAATGTAACTTAACATGATACAAAAACTACTTTTAGACTTAAAATTAATACTTTTACACAGCTAGTGGTTCAAAATAGTATGATGTATCGTGGAAATCAACGTTATAATTTTGGGCTTTAAATTGACTTAAACTTTTTTTTTTTTTTTTTGTTTTCTGGGTGGAATGACCATACAACATATGACTTCAATTAATAATAATAATAATAATAATAATAATAATAATAATAATAATAATAATAATTTCTCACAGGGTCAAAATTACATACAAAGACCGAAATTTGTTCACAAACCCTCAATATCTACTTAAATGTCTCGGTCCAGTTAGCACCTCAAGTATGCACTTTTTGTAGCCACTGAATGAAAAGGGCTGAATATTGATTAATTATAGTACATAAATGGGTATATATTACAAAATACTAGATAAACTGGATAATTATGATATGAATAAGAAATTATATGCATGAATACTATAGAAGATATTTAGGTAGTCTAGCCTGTATAGCCATAATGTATATACTGGATGAGTTAAACAAGAGTAGCATTTAATAAGCCCTTGCTTCTTTCTACAACTTTTTTTAAAAACTGAAAGTGATACATTTTAGTTCTGTTATAATTTATTTTAATGTATTGCATAAGTTCAGTTAATAAGATTGACTGACGAGGTTATTTGTTAAATTAATATGAAAGATCCTGTTTGTTTTTTTATACCATGATCCACACATTATTAATAGGATTGAGGTCTGGGCTTTGGGAAGGACATTAAGGAAGCCTTCCTGAGTTTGGGATCATCCTGCTGTTAAAAACACTCAACATCTTCAAAAGTGACACCGTCAAGCACAAATAAAAACTTCATGTGCCCAGAGCCAACGGTCAAGAGCCTTCTAGAGACACGTTTTATGATCAGATGAGGAGGTTGCACTCCTTACCAACGATTACAAAATTATGTCCGAAAGGGTCAAGGTGAGGCTTTTAATCAAAGAATGCCTTCGAGTCTAAATTATGCTGATGTTGGCACCACTGGCTGTGACTGTTTCGCTGCCAGTTGTTGCTGCTTTACCGCACACATAGAACAGAACAATGAAGAGAGAGGCCTACATCCAAAATGAATCAACGTCACCTCCAGTATGTAATCAGGTGGTTAACTGGGGCTTCCAACAAAACAATGGTCCCACAAAACACACAAAGCTGGTTTTGTAATGGACACTGCAGGCCAAGATTAGGCATCTGGATTGGACCCAATCTCAAATCTCCTAAAATGTATGGACTAGTTATGTCTGTGCCAGCAAACCTAACAATTTATATTAACTTCACCTTTGTGAGACAAGTGGGCGACGGTACCAGTTCTTTACCGATTACTACAGAGCATTTTAGGTTTCTGTGCAGCTTGCTAAAGGACATTTATCTAAACATTAGGTGGGTTTAATGATATTTCAGGCTGCAAGTATAATCTTCTTTATGTTAAGTCATTCTACCCTGGAAAATTATTGTTCTAATAAATAATTAATTTCACATTTATGACCATGATTCCTGGAGCATCTGACACAGCAACACAATGTGGACACAGAGATAGGTCACTAGATACAGAGGATGTCTCAAAGCAGCATTAAAGGTCATTATCAGCAGCTAAGAGTTTAACAGGAGGCACATTTGGGGTCTGTATGAACTCTTAACAAAACTGTGTGGAGTGACGTGACACGCAGTCACATACCCACCCTGACATCTGCACTGCAAAAACGGATCTAAAAATAAGTGAAATGTTCTTAAAATTAGTGTATTTATCCTTGATTTGAGCAGGTAAATAAGATTATCTGCCAATGGAATTAGTATTTTGACCCCTAAAATAAGATAATTAGACATACTGCACTTGAAATTTTAAGTGCAAAATTCTTATTCCATTGGCAAATCATCTTATTTACCTGCTCAAATCAAGGATAAATACACTAATTTTAAGAACATTTTACTTTTTTTTAGATCCGTTTTTGCAGTGTGTGGATGGCAGGCAGTTAAACCCCAACAACCACATCCCAGCTACACAACGCTACTCTTAGCAAACTCCATCAAACGCAGGTAACGCCGTGCAGTGTTTCTGCCAGGCCTCCTGTGTGCTTGTTGTCTTACTGTCAGGCGCTCCAGCAACTGCATCTAACAAATCGTTTGACTTGTAAAGCCGTGCCTTACGCTCTCCGGTGTCCTGTGCAGACATACCAGTTCCTAAAGTATCGGGGTTTTTTTTCTCTATTAGAAACTAGAACACAGATAATGCCAAGAAAGTCATTTATCTATATGATTTTCTCTTTTCCCTCCATAAAGGAGCTGCTTTCTTTCTCAAGACGATACAGGAACCCTGGGTTAAAAACTTCTCTTGTGATAGAGGTTAAATCAAACGGGCGTGTTTCTTCTCTCACCGTTCTCTTCTCCATGAAACTAGATAAAAATTCATCGATATCAACGCGTCCCTCTAGAAAGTGTTCAGCCGTCTCCTCAGACTCCTCCTCCGCCTGGTGGGCGGCGACTTTTAGCCGAGCCTGGAGAGTGCTCAAACTGCAACTCTGGAGAGATGTAAAACGGGCGAAAATCAAAGGCTTTTCATCCTACAATATTTGCACATCCAATTCTATGCAACACCAACATTTTTAAAAATGTGTATGAGGAAAACCACAAGAAGCTTTTAAACAATCGTGTGTCTGCTAAATACGTTTCCCTGAAATAAAAGCACGCCGTGACGAGTGAAGCGATTTTTTTTTACCTCGCTGAGTTCGTGCTGTCTCTGCAGCTTGGTCTCAAAGGCCGACTTCATCTGAGTCAGCTGTTCGTACTGTGGGAACGACAAACGGGAAAACAAAAAGCAACATGACCGGCAGGGACAATGAAGAGAATCTGGCTGCAGAGTGCATGTGTGCGCGACCACGAGAGAAAACCGTCACCCAGGAGCGGACCTTGTACAGCATCTCTTGTCTTTTCCCTTCCAGCTGTGGCTCCATGTGGAGGTTTCTTTCTGCAAGCAACAAGTTTTGCACGCGTTTTAATAAAACTTCACTCAGCTACAGCCCTTTAAATCGACACGGACAGCAAAGGAACTCACTGGCCATCTCCACTATACTGTTGACCAGCTCCTCTTTGTCACTGGTGACCTGTTTGAGTTGTGGCAAACTCACAAAGAACTCCAGCAGCACATCTTCGTTTTCAGACATATCCGACAGCTGAGTCAGACTTTGGTGAGAAGGATGGGAGGGGGAAAAATGAGACGATTAAACAGAAAACAGTAGAGCAAATAGTTGTGGAAACATTAATAATGACTTAAATAGGATAAAAATATAAGATAGCAAGGCGGATATTTCAGGATATTTTACGTTTTGTCAGAGAGTTCAGGAAAAGACTCGGGAATCTCAGGCATCTTGTACATGTGTCCGTTCAGGCCCGCCTGGAAGAGACAGAAACAGTTTAGCTGCATTATTTTACTATAACAATAAATCTCTTTCATGTAAACCGGAACCACGTCTTTAGTCTTCACCCTTACTTTACATGAACACCGTGCCTTTTGAAAGTATTGAACTTTTGCGGCTCTTTGTCTCGTAAAAAAGACAAGCTCTATTGTATTTTACAGAGAATTTATGCGAGAAGTTCAACACAAAGCAGTGCATCGCTATGAAGTGGAAGGAAAATAATCTGATGGTTTAGAAGTGTTTTACAATAAAAATCTGTGCAAATGCATTATAGCTTGGGCTCTACAGCAGGGAAGTCCAAAGTGTGGCCCAGGAGCCATTTGTGGGCCCTTGACTGATTCTGTACCAGTATCTGACTACCTCATTTGTTGAACTAAAATGCTGCGTAAAGTACTTAAGACTTTACCATTTTGTACAGTATTCATAGGGCTGTTTGCTTTTCAAGCTTCTACAAAGATAAAATAACTGTATTTGCTTAATAAGTAGAATGAGAAATGGAATAAACAAAGATATTAATATACAGGGTTTCTGCTACATGTAACTGATCGCGTTGCATCGCCATGGCAAAATAAAAGCAGCCACACCTTCAGAATAATTTTTTTTTTTAAACATATGGTTAAACAATTTAAAGCTAATGAAATATATTTACTCCATATTATTTATAGCCTATATTTGTACACTTATGCTAACTGTAATCTGTGTTTGAAAGGACTTTAAATATCATGAAAAGTTCAAATGTACGTTATTTTGAAAAACTATCACCACCTGTTCCTTCCTGTCTCGCTGCTAAGCTGCTAGCGGCTCCCATCCTCATAGACATAATATAAGAGTAGACGCGTCGTTGGGCGGGTTCTGCCTATGCTGCGATGCGTCAGAGCGTCCGCCATCTTAAATGTGGCAAATCTGCAGTTACTCAGTCACTTAAACAGTATCAGAGGGACTTTAATCTCTGAATATACTTTGTATTCATAGTATTTTTTTTTGTAATATTACAAGTTTATTTTCGTATCCTTTTAGCTTCATTCTCCTGAATTTATTCTCCTAAAGAATAAAAATATTTAAAATAATCTAACCTGGCCCTATTACTCCAGGAGTAAAATAATTCTACAAACTGTGTGTATTCTGGAAATGTTCCCCCTTAATTCTCATGATATGATGTTTTTATCATAACATTATCACTTTTGTGTTTGTTTATTTTTACTTTATTGACCTAGGACTTTTTTCTCTCATTTTATTAATTTTACCTCTTTAATACTCCCCCAAAAAGTCTGTTCCTAAAGGTTCACAAGTGACACGGTTTTATGAAATATTGAAGACAACAATGTTTATATATATATATATATATATATATATATATATATATATATATATATATATATATATATATATATATATATATATATATATATATATATATATATATATATATATATATATATATATATGTGTGTGTGTGTGTGTGTATTTATTGCAGCACAGGAATGAGGCATCTTCTCTGATCCACGTTCACAATAACAGAACTCAACTTTTTTCTGCCACATACAATATGGCGGTGACGATGACGTGCGAACCTGCGCCCTATGACGCGTCTACGTATATGATGTCTGTGCCCATCCTGCCCTGCACTGCTCTCAGGAGGAAAGGAAAATTAGAGATGACAGTACAGTGTTGCGCATTTAGCGTCTTTGTTGCTATATTTAACGACTTTGCAAACACCGCTAGTGACTTTCTTATAAAAAGCGACTAGCAACAGGAGATTTTTTTTGTTTTAATACCAACTTTTCCGAAAGCACCACACCACTGTATCATTCTGGAATCACTGTATTGAGGCAGCAGCGAGAGCTTCCGTAAAAATTCCCTCTTCCCTCAGCGCTGTCTCACAGGCACACCACAGCTGCTGCTGCTGCCTCGTCATGTAAATGTAGTTTTTTTTAAAGTAGTCGTTTTTGTCTCTGAAACTGTTGCACTAAAAATTATTCACTGAATTTGATTCACACACAGCTTCAATCACTTATTCACCCCGTTCACATTGTGTGCTTCTGATATCTTTATGCTGCAGTTTGTTTCATGTAGTGTGGATACAGGCAATGTATTCAAATTCATAAATCATTTTGTAAAGGTATTTTATTGTTCCACACACACAAATTTATTAACAAATATGCAAAGTAGACGATGACGCCCCCCGCACCCAAATAAATAAATAACAAACACCACCACAAAAATCCTAGACGAAACCCTGAATATAATAACAACATTAAAACAAGAATAAGTCATTTACTAACAGCTTTCCATCCATTATTACCCTACATCCAGCTCCAGCAATCTTCCCAACAACTCTGTCACATACAATCCCAATAAAATACAAGGAAGCTTTGCAAGGCACAAGCTTTGAAACTGAACTGTAAAGGATCCCAACTGCATCTAACCAAAGCTACTACAGAGCTGGGTAAGAGCCAATACCTAATTTAGAACTGGTTCTCTCCGATTTAAATCACCTACAGTTTTGCTCTAGGAGACTAAAACTACAGTAGCAAAAAGATAACGCTGCTTATGTGACAGGCTGGTGCCATGGCGACCAACCAGAAAATCCAGCCGGAGCAGCATCTACTTTGCCTAACCATTGAGGAAACAGTATAAATAACGTTGAATCTACGTGGATGTGAAACTACAGCACCAGCTGTTCAGGGATCATTACAAAGGCAAGGCAATCTGTAAAACATTAACACCCCCCACCGTTAAATCATGAATAAACTGATTAATCTTTGGTTCAAACTACCTACACTGATCAAAGGAGTTCATCCATTTAGCGTCAATATGCAACACATGTCATCTCAAGACGCATTAGAGTTAATTCAATCAAATCATACAGACAGATTAAAAGGTTAAAATGTTTTCCATCTAAAGAAACCCAGCAGATTACTGCCAGAACTGTAGAGTAGCAAAAATAATACCACCAATGCCGATATACGATATTCATCTCGATGTTTTTTTTTTTTTTTTTTTATATTTATAAAAAGGCACCGGTGAATCAAAGCTTTATCCCAAATGTCTTACAGGCATTTTTTTAACAACAGCTGTGATTATTATGTGAAACACCGGAAAAAATAACCTACTGGAATACATAAAAGTGTTTGTGAAGATTCTCAGTCATCCAGGTCATGATCAATCCAAAAAATGTTACAAAAACAAAACAACTGGACTTCTGTTCGGAAGCTGAAGACGTTTCGCTTCTCATCCAGGAAGCTTTCTCAATTGAAAATGTCTAGAGTTGTATAGAGTTCCAACTCCACACAACTCCAGACATTTTGAATTAGAATAGAAGTCCAGTTGTTTTATTTTTTATTTTATTTTTTTTGGATTAAATACATAAAAGTATAATTATAAACGCCACATAGACCATCTCGATATAAATGATATGGTCTAAACTTATCTTTTTTTTAAAATCTCAATACATTTCCGAGCCCTACAGTAGAGTAAAGAAATCCCTTCAACAGAACCTCTCTGAAAACATAAAGGTGGCTAAAAGATCTGCGAAAGCAACACACCAAGCTCCGATCAAATGGCAGAAAACGAGCTATTCACATCAATCACACTGAAAAGGGTGTCATCGTCTAAAACACTCCCACAGCGAAACCCACTGCAGACCAAAATAAACATAATCCCATATAAAAAAAATAAAAAATAACTGATGATTATCCTTTCACCTCTAAGGGTTTCATAACTGGGTTACAAAACATGTGGTACAGCTTGAAAGAGAGGGGTTGGTGAATCTGGTGCATTCGGTCTCCATAACGGCTAGCTTTAATTAATTTTATAGGCTCTTCGTGTAATGATCCAACAGTATTAAAGCTTAGAATAATTTACTTCCTAACTTTCCCCTCTATACCAGTGTAAGAGCTTCCTAACCTGCGAGTCTCCGGTCGGTACAGGCAGCGGCAACTCCGTTATCAGACCATATGGGGCTGGAGCTCGAGGGAGCCCATGAGCAATGTCGACCGCTGGATGAGGCCCGGGGACCTGAGATGGAGCCGGACCAGAACCAGGAGGGGGTGTCTGGCTGGGCCCGACGTGACGAGGACCATAATGGAAAGCCTGGGAAGGGTAAGGAGGGATACCCGAAGGCTTGTACATACTGCAGCAAGAGGTGAGGGAGAACATCACAGATCAATACACCTCAGAACATGCAGTGGATGCTTTGTTCTAGTACCACAACAACATCACAGTTACTTCGCTCAAATCAATATGCGATTCGGATCAAGCTAGCCGATCACCTGAGATCCGAAGAAATGAAAGGAGAGCAAGGTGACACTCACTACGGAAAGCCTGCAGGGCCGGTAGACATTAGGACAGGAGGACTTTTCCAGAACTCGTCGAGTAGACTCTGAATGACTTTCCCCAGATCTGAGTGCATACCAAACTGAAACATACAAAAAAAATAAAAAGCACAAAAATAAAGTCAGTTACAAAAAACAGAGTAAAAACGATACTAATGCTGCCCATTAAATTAAAGAGAGCGAGATGAAATTTTTTTAATATATGTGTAGCAAGAAAATGATTTCCACTTTATTTTGATTTAATCACAAAAAATCATATTCAGAAATATCAATAGGATGTGACTGGGGTAGTGAGAGGTAGTAGGAGGGCAAAAAAAAAAGAGATAGCACTGCATACATAATAACAGAAGCAAACGGAGTGTCAGTCTTGTGGAAACCACCTTCCTTTAAATTGCTCAATCTCAGTTTCAGTTTTAGTCAGATGACAGATTTCATTACTCTGTAGACTCCTGATAATAAAGTGCTTCTACATTCACTACACTGTACAACCAGACAGACTCAGCTGCCACTGTTTGGTGCCAGACATAAAACAAGGTTTAAAATAAAAAGGACAATTAAAACAACAGGTTAAAATTAAATCAAAAGTATATATGTACACTGCTCAAAAAAAAAAAAAAAAAAAAAAAAAAAACTCAAGACAACTAATCAGAATATAATGTCAAGACAGGTAGAGCTCTGGAATATTGATCTGGTCCGTCCAGGGCGTTGTTTATAAGTGTCAGCTGTTCTGGTTGTGATGAAATTAACGTCAGTCGCACTAAAGAGGAAACAAGTAGGTGACCCCAAAAACAGGAAGGGTTTTACATTTTGACTACTTTTCAGTAGTTTTGAATTTGACCAGAATCAGTGTCTCTACTGGTAAGTCGACACCTGGACGCTACTGCAGTTTGCTCAGACACTCCCGTCTCCTCCCTGTAGCCACACACCTCAACCGACTAATGGGCTGCTGCTGGGAGTCCTAAAGTCTGCTAACATGTGGAGAACAGCCGGCGGAAAACATGCGACCCTCTCTCCAGACGAGATGAACACAAAAGCGTTGTTCGGAAAAAAAAAAATTTCCCAGGCGGACAGACAAGAAAAACAAAACGGTGAACGGTGCTACGTGCTAGGCTAACAGTACGACACCGACGCTAACGCTAGCTGTTGTTAGCTTGACGGACAGCCCAATGACGGGGTTATGTCGGTCTGAGCAAAGAAAGGTCACGTGGGGTTATTGAATTGAGTTTAAACTGTTCCTCGGTCTGTTTGTTTTGCACTTCTTGGACCTGAACCTCTTTCCAGAAGGCAGACGGTCCAACATGTGATGTCACGACGGGTAGCTGTAGTAGAAACCTTTAACTCAGTCTCATCATTGCCTGCCTGCGGTAACGCTAGCCTTTATGTATTTACAAGGTCTATAATAATGCTCTTAATCCAGAATTCCTAAATAATAGTCAATATTAGAGGTGGCCAGATTAACCCATAGTCTGGCTTTAAATGTTGATTAAGCATTGCCAGTAAAGACAAACCTGTACTCACAAACCAATGTTGCATACAGTTCAACCATTTATCAAGCATGTCAAGACTTTATATGAGAAGCAGCTACTTACATTAGTGATGAGGGGGCTGGTGATCATCGTGCCATTATTGCTGTCTATTAAATGATGACCAACAGGGGGGTAGACGCTAACCACCGGCTTCTCCTGAGGGAACTGAGGAGGCAGCAGGCTGATGAAACAAAAGCAAACAGGGTTAGTGTTACACGCACCGAATCATGGAGTCAGGTTTCTATAAGGGGTTGCCAAACAGGCGAACCATTAGATGTATATAAAAACACTTAAAATACGTGCATGTCATGCAATTCAGAAACAAAAAAGGAAGAAAAAAATGTAAATTTAAAAAGGTATAGTGGATGATTTTTTTTCCGGAAATGTAGGAAAGAAACCCCCAAGTCACTTTCTGAATAACGGCGCATGAGCCAGACCATCCTCTTTTCCTCTTAAACATCTAAGACAGTTCGCTTCTTGCGACTCTTGGCCATGTTCAAAGTATACGGTGAATGCAGCGGCGCTACAATGAACGGCTGAAACTCACTGGATACATAAACACTGGAAGTGCACAGCAACCTAATCGACGTTAGGTGAGGTTGACATGCGGGACAACCAATAGATAAGGTGATCCCCCTGAAACCCGAAAGAAGATCATCCACTGTACCTTTAAGTCCAAAGATATACTCACATGTTAACATTAATGGTGGAGTTGTTGATTGTAAACGGTATTCTGTACTCGACATCTTTCTGGATTTCTGCAAGGCTGTGGAAGAAAAAGCCAGGGTAGTAGTTTTCAATTCCACAGCTAAAACTAAATAAAAACGTCACCATTTATAATTGGAAGCACATATCCAGAGTGTATCACAATACATGCTATTTGTTATTGTAGTTTTAGTCTGAGAATGGTTAAGTTTCTTTTAGCGTCATGGGGAAATTAGCCAGTTCCAAATTCTTTACAACTGATTCTTTCATTTGTATGTAAAACTGTGATGAAAATGTTTTAAGATACCCAAGAGTAAATGATTTCTGATAAATAAGCAGCTCAGAAACTAAGAGCAAGTGGAACAGATTTTGAAAAAAAGAAAGAAAGATTTCAGGAATAGTTCCAAAATTTACAACGTAGACTGCATGGGAAATTGTTTTTTGTTTTGCAGCTTCAAAGATCTGTTGTAATGAGACGTTGTATTTTAAGTTTCTTGAACTTGAAAATTGAAAAAAAAAAAAAGAAAAAAAAAACAGTGCTATACTTTCCTTGAATTTGGTGTTATCCAGTGTACTTCACAATATCATTACCATAAAGAGGCCAAATGCCTTATAGCATCATATTGAATCAACGTATTGATTCTGTTTTTTAATTAATGCAGTTAATAACTACAAATTAACAATAAGAGGCCTACTGTGACTACTCAGCTTAATGATGTTGACTATAAAAAGGCAGAACTTTTTTTTTTTAGAATTTCTTCTTTAAAACTATCAATAAAAATAACATTTTACTGCCCATCACAGCAGTCCAAAGGCAGTCCAATAAGAAAACACGCAAACAAAACAAATCAGCTGATTAAAAATTCTTTCAAAAAAGACAAAACAGTAGATAGGGGCTGCCCGAAACAGCATTATTAGAAGAATTCATTTCTGACAACTTATAAAGTAAACTTAAGGGGTGAGTGTTCACAGAATTGAATTACCTTTGGAAATCATATGAACTGCACTCTAAGCAAATAATAATAATAATAATAATAATAATAAAAAAATTAAAATAAAGTGTAATCTCCTTTATGTTATACACTTTCACAGCTATAACCAACCAGATCAGGATGTCAGAGGCTAAAGCAAAAAGTATCTCTATGAGCCATTTTCCCCACTACCTGAATACAGAATACACTCGTCACAGCCGTGCTAATAACTCCTAGTAAACAATGGCTAATACTTTAATCTCCACCAGTGACGAGCTCATCCAGAGACTACACGCGTGACAACCTCAGGAGTGATCACGGGACGTGGTCAGCCAGCTACAACTGGTGTAATCAGACCCAAACTACACGCATTAGCTGTCGCGGATCGATTTAATTAGCTTCGCGGCTAACAGCGGTGACAGCTTCGTGGGTTAGCAAACACTAGCTGCCCTATAGCTACGTCGGTGGTGAGCTTCGTTGATAATTAAACAATAAGTAGTGAATAACCGTGACGTAGCTTAGCAAATTGTCCCATCGTTGCCATGAAAGATTAAGTATTTCGAAGGCTTTCTGGTTAGATCATGTGCTTCTGGAATAACAAGTCAGATGGCTAGCTAGGCTAACGCACAGATTGTGTGTCGTGAAATCCCCCCCATGCTGGCAACAAGCAGAGATTTGACTACCGCGATAACATTGTTTTATCCCGTGAAACGTGGTCGTTAAGAAAAATGTTTAACCAGCTCCAGAGCTGGTTTTCGGGTGACGACACGTCGTTGACCATACCTGGGGTGAGCGGCTTTCAGCGACTCGATTTGCCGCTGTCTCTGCTGCTGTAGGCTGTTCGGGGCAGGGAGAGGTCCGGAGCCTTTGGACGAGGCGAAAAACCAGCTCATTCTCCTCGGGAGAAACAGCCGACTGAGCCTGGCGACAGAGGGTAAAGGCCGACGAATAAACAGGCGAGGGATAGACCGGGCATTAGCGGCGCACGGTGGGGAGATTTGTGTTGCTAACCCCTGTTAGCTGGCTAAGCAAAACACTCCCGTTTCCTCTCTACAGAAAATAGGATTTGCATTCACGTTGCGAAGTCATAACGGTTTTTGTTACAAAAGGAGGGAAAAAAAAGTCAGTTCCTGACTCTGCTTTCCGAGGTTTGTAAGGGTTGTGTTCGAGTTGTCATTAAAATAACTCTAACAAATTATGGAGACAACAGTCCAACTAACAACAGCTTGGCCAACTTATTTACCTATGACGACGATACGTAGCTCACGTAAAACGCAACTTCCGGTTTCAATCGAATTTCAAAATAACAGGGCTGATTGTGTTCAAAGTTCTGTTTGCAAAGATGCTTTGTGGAGCCTGAATTAACTTTTTGATATATATATATATATATATATATATATATATATATATATATATTATGTGTGTATATATATATAATATACGTGTGTGTGTGTGTATATATAACCGGGAAGTACACATGGCATCATCTGCCTACTCCGATTTCTTTTGTATTTCTATTCTTATTTTTTTTTTATCATTTTCTGTTTGATCCACTGTATATAGGAAGATAGACTGTATATAACTGATGCAACTTTTCCTATTCCTGACTATTGAACTGGCGTGATAAGTGAATTTCTCCGTTGTGAGATCAATAAAGATTAACTAATTTCTTATTTCTCTTTACAATTCTAACATTCATCAACAACATGTCACGTCATGGAACTACCGTTGAAGAACGTTGTTCATATAGTACTTACAGTACAATGTTTTAAGTATTTGGAACGGTACATTTTCTCTATTATATATCTTATTTTGAACATTTTCGGAAACCACTCTGATCATACTCCCTTCCTCATTACTCCGTAACGGGGTAAAGAACGATCATCAATGATAGGAAGCGTACGAACTGAATCGTTACTTGCTATCCGCTTCACGCTCAGAAGAGAGTATCACGACTCATCATCGTGGTTAGCGAGACCATACAAGTTAGAAACACATTTCTCAAGTCAGAAACTATAGAAATGATCCCTGAAAGTATAGTCTTGAATTAAAAAGCGGAACAAGACAGAAGGTCATGTCCAAGAGTAGCAATCTCAGTAAGGGTGCCGACACATTACCACAACTACTCAGCAAAGCCAGTAAATAATACTAATACATCTCACAAGACCAACATCACCACACTCCCAAGTTTAAAACGTTTTTGTAACTTAGTTTTAAGTCGTTTTTTGATTTATAAATACCCAGAATGCCTTGCAAGAGTTCTGATCGACCAATCAATGAGCCTCCCGTGTACACGGCCTGGTTCCTTTCTTCAAACCGCACTTTAACTTTGTAGACTAATAACTGCGATGACATAGATCCAAGGGTGTTAAAATGTAACAAATAAGCAGCCACATCAGTGAATGTATTTATTTATTTATTTATTTATGCAGTACGTCGTTTTTAATGTTTCGGGTACAACAGGGTAAAACAGAGTGGCGTTCCGCTCATACCCCGAGGGCTAAACGCCCTGCGTCCCCGCGGAGCAGCGAGAGTTTAGTTCTTGAAATCAAACATTAACACCAATAAAATACTTATATTTGTATGACCATGGTTAGAGCAAAAGTGTGTCTCGTTTACCTTTTCCCTCCTCTTCTCCCCTTGAAAATATCACTTTCACGTCATAAATAAATGGAAATTTACGTTCTGAACGGGACTCTATAAAAATAAAGTTTTGACCACAAACTGTACTTGGCTTGTTTAACTTTAAAACCATTCTGTCACGTAACTGTACTGTGATGGATGTATCTCAATAGATTATTAAAAAGAAAAGTGTTTTTGTCTTATTTTTTTTTTATTTATTTTTTTTGCAGGGGGTATTATTTATGTATTTATTTTGAATAAAGTAAGTACATATAGTAATGTGAGCAGTACGAAATTCCAAATTTCATGGAAGGATTTTGCTGAACACACACATTGAATTATTTTATATATGTTACAGGTTATTTCAGTTCTTTCAGGTTTTTTCAGGTTTATTGAGTAACTATTTTGCAATGAGTTCAGCCCATACATTTCATCACCTAAACAACTCAAGCCCTGACAGAAGTATTCTATGCCAATTTAAGGTCACACCACAACTTTTATCACTTGTGAACACACCAAAGCTTGTAGTGTATCTTTAAAAGTGAACTAAATATAATTAAACATTTTCTGACATTGCCCAGAACCTTCATTGCTGCCTGACAGTCCCTGATAGGCTACAACGAAAATTGTGATAGTTAAAAACTGCTCGTTAACAAATAATTATGATTATCTGTCAATTCTTTAAAATATAAAAAAATATTTCAAACATCTTGTGCTTTTCTGTTAACGTGTCCTCTAAGACCCTGCTGTAACCCCAGTTTCCATCTAGATGTTGATAAGACACCCTAACAGCTATACTTTTGTCTTTTTTACATAATAATTATAGTCTTGAACACTCCATATATTAATATTAGTGTCAGGGTCACAGGGGTGCTACATATAAATGCTTTCTGACATGCATTTGTATCATGATGAAATTCATTTTTCACAATTTGGTATGCTGTTTACACAGATACCTGCATAACTTTAATAGCTTTGTGCAAAACATATGTTTAAGCATCTCTTTTACTAAATGAATTGATGATATTTAATTAAAGGTATCAGAAACTTTGTTAAATCCAGTTTTTTCGTCCAAACAATTTACCTTTAGTGTTTCCTCCACAGCTTTTTGATCAGTGGTAAAACTGACAAACTCTTCTTTGCTTTTCCAGCTCACCTCAACTCTTTCAGCTGCTTTGTCCTAAAAGCAAATCTCACCTTGTTCATTTTCATATTTTTTTAATTTTAGGATTATTTGTTAAAGACTGCACTTTCTTATTTGCGACCTCTCTCGCTCATTGACAGCTGGGGATAGGCACCAGCACCCCTCGCAACACCACAAGGGATAGACGTGGTAGAAAATGGATGGATGGCTGGATGGATGGATGCATTTTCTTATGCTTTTCTTAGGTTTCAGTGACTGTCCTGAAATTCTAAATTGGGAGTCTTTATGTTGAAAAATCCTGAAACAAAGCAATTAGCTAATAATACATTTCAACATACTGTACATTCAACAATAAATAAAATGCCAATCTCAGTTTGTTGTATGCAGCACTGAAATCTTAGACAGTGTCACATGCTTATTCTGACTAAAACGTGGCCGAGAAGTTACTCTATCACCAGTTTCAGGGTTCGCAGATTCCTCTAGGCCAGTGGAGTTTGAGAGGTGGGGGAGTTATCTGTCAGGTATCCACAGGGCAGTTTCTTTGTTTTCTTTTTGGGTAAATTTGATTCCAAGTTGAGTGTGTTCAGGTGACAGGTAATGTGTGAAGGGCCATCCGACCCAGTGCGGGTCTTTTAACGCTGGCTGGTGTTTCCCTTGGCTGTACAATAAAGTACAAATTTCAAGGAGGTTCAGAAACTGTCTTAGCACAATTCCGCAGAACAGCCATCTTACTTTTACTGTTGTCTACAGTGCATTTACATAAAAAAACAAATTCATAAAAGTATACATTTCTAACTAAAACATCTCGTTTAACAGCATTTAAATGTTCCCACCTTCTTTCAATGGCTTGTTAAATTGCAACAACAAAAAAAACCACTAACTCAAGAACACATTACTTGACAAACTACAATACGCTATCTCATATATGTATTTTATTTAAGGCAGCATTAGCTTGCTAACTAGATAAAATTAGCAAATGTCCCTTTCAAATACTGGATGAACTTGTTTGATTCTAGCCTTTAATTTTCTCGTGCCAGAGCTGTAAACTTACCAAAGTGGGTTTCCTCTGTGTATTTTCTACTCTTGTTTGAAACCTGTGAAGTTTTTCAATTGTCAAAACTCCGGTAGTTTCCGAGCACCCAATGAACCGTTTCTTTGGACAAGCCCAGTAAACAACCCCAACTCTGAACGTTCTCGTCAAAACCTTTATTCATGCGTGAAAATTAATTCACCAAAATCCACGAGTCAGACAAATACATGGCTATTGCCAATGTGAGAATCATTATCATTCCGTCCAGTACAGTTATTTGGTAGCTTTCCAGGGAATATACAAAAGGAGATGGAAAAAGAAAATAACACAATAGTGAAAATTACTACTCCATAAGTTTACGTTTTTTTTTTTAAAGATAATTTTCAGATGAAAAGAGGAATGTTCAGAAGGCACCTGTCAAAACCCAGCATACTACAAGTCCAACTAAACCCTTAAAGGAAAACAAAAGATTGAACAATTATTTATTATAACGGAAAATTATTATACAGGAAACAGATAAAAAAACATTAGAAATACAGTTACTTACTTCTTCATTGTTAGTCCTGTAAACATTTGAGATGTTAATTTCAAATGTTAAATTTTACATGCTTATTACAATGGTCACAATATACCTTGTTTATTCATTATTGTGCTCTTTAAGTTAATTGCCAGTTGTACTGGCTGTTAAGTATAAATACAATATTTGATTGTTGTGAAATTAGCAATATAAGCAAGTTGCAATGTCACTAAAGTAAGGTGCAGAAATTTGAAAAAATAATTTTAATTTGAAAACAGCAAAAATTTGAATGCATGTCATGTTTATTGTCATTACATTTCTATGTGAGGAAAATTGATGTAAGGGGAAAAAAAACAATGAAAGTCAGAGATGACTTTGCTCATTTTCTTAACAAAAACACCTATGAATGCAGTCATGCTCGTGATTATATCTGGTTCTGAAAGTGCCGATCTGCTCAACCAGGTTGCTGATGAATCAAAACTCTGAGCTTAGATTTATTACATCCTCTAAGGCTTCTCCTTGTACTTCCTCCATAGCTGGTACACTTGTCTCCGGGCCCCAGTCCCCATGCAGCGGGAAAAGGAGGCATAGTGTTTGCCCTTCACCTGGTGCACAAAAAAAAAACAAGTTAGTATAACATTTTTCAACTCCACCGATAAAATCCAAACACTGGATTCAACATGTAAAGCTGCTTCTATCATTAAACATACATTATATTTAACCCAATTTCAGCAAAAAAAAAAACAAAACAAATAAATAAATAAATCCTTATTCATCCTTATTCAATCCTTATTCAATAAATACATTTGGATTATCTTGAATATCTTTTGATTATGTTTGTAGTTGTTAGTGGTACTTATCTGCTGGCCAGCTCCTTCTTCAGACATGATCTAAAGGAGGAGGCTCGCTCCACCGACTTATAGCCCTGAGATGTCCGTAGAGGCCATCGTGGTCAACAAAAAAAGGACACAGGAGGCAAGGAAAATGAAAGAAGTAACTTAAAAAAAGAGATGAGACCAAGGAAATTACGTTTGACACAAGAAAGACAATTCAGTATCGAAGCACAGCACTGGGAAAAAGGGAGAGAAAATACACAGGGAGGATATGTTAAAAAACCCAAGACAGTGAGGCCGAGCAAGGACAAAGATCAATATCCAGTTTTACCGCTTAACAGGCAACTTATACTTTTATTGGTCTGAATAACTCCTCGGAATGACTTTGAACTGTTGTAGTTAGAAAAAAACACCACTTGATGGCAGTGTAGCTTCAGCGATGATCTAATCAATGCTTTTAGATCCCGAGAGAGTTTTAGCCTGATTAAATGGCTCAGATCAGTGTACAATGCAAAAATAAAGACAATGAATACTAATCCCAAACTGCCTGAGTAGTTTTAAAGCTCACCTCCTACTTTTCTGTGAAGGAATGTTGTGTTTTTTATTTAGAAATGAGACCATAAAACTCAAACGTCTACATTTGTTTTCTTGCGCTAGCCCCTAATATGTTTAACAAGGAGATGTGTTCTTTCTGTAAGTGAGTCCGTTTTCCCACGAAGCTGCATGCTCCTTACCCTGCCTCCCCTGTGAAGCCTGTCCTTCATGATGCCAATGAACTCCTTGTAGGATAGCTGGTCATCATGGTCAACGTCAAAGATCTTGAAGATGGTGTGTACAAGGTGACGTGTCAACTTGAGCCCCGTGGCCACATACACAGCTCTCGCAAATTCATCTAGACGGGAAACATGAAGAGTTTTTTACTTTCGCACAAAACAACAATATAGAAGCAACATTTAGCTCTAATCAGGTTTTTACTACCTTGTCCGATGGAGCGTGAAGCAAAGTTGTACATCTGCATGGCGATGGCAAAGTCTTCGAGGTTGTTGAGAAACTGGAAGAATGAGCGAAACTCATCGAAGGTGATTCCCTGAAAAACAGAGAGGAACTAAGTGAGAACGTGTCAGATGTGGGACTGAAGGGGAAGTAATGAAGAGATTCATTATCCTGAGCAAGACACTTTAAATTTGAGGAATAATGAATGGTTCTAATTGTTGCAGACTTTGTCAGGAAGATTGGTCGAGTGCACGCAGCATTCCTTGACATGCATCCACGCGTCCTGTATGAAAATGAAATAAACTGAAATGAAAGGCCGTGGTATTGGTCATTTACCATCAGATTTTAAGAAAAGGTCAGATTCATGACAAAAATGTAATTTATGAAAGGTTTTCATATTTAAATGCTAAAACAAATAACTGCGTAATTCAATTGTTTCATAACTGATAAGGTAAGAAGCAACAATTTTAATTGAGATGCATTGTGACTGTATGTTACAGATAAAGTTGTGTTTAAAATAAAAGCTAGCCAACATCACTATCAAGACCAGTCACGGACAATAATATTAATAAGTCGCAAATAGTGTAGTTTACTTATAGAAAACGAACAGACCCAACAGTTCAGACATGCATGGAGCTGATGTAAGTGAATCCTTAATTGTAAGGAGTATGTTTAAAATAATAGCAGTGCGGTGATAAGTTCGAGGAAAAACAGGTGTCAAATGATGTCCCTGTTTAAGGATGAAGGCAGCAAATGATCAGTTTGAACACCTTGTTTTACTTGAAAAGAACCTGCTGCCGAACACTGAAGAGGAAACGCTCTTCAAATGGGCGTCTCAAGAAGAAAACAACCCAAAACACACCAATAAATGAGCAGCATCTTGATTCCGGACCAACAAGATTACTATTGTGAAGCGGCCAGCCCAATCCGATAAAAAAAAATTCAGGTTACACTAAATATGCTTTTGTGATGCAAAACAATTGGATTCTGTTGGATGGGAGCATCCTGGCCGACGATTGTGATTCAGTTGTCAGAAACAAGGGTTATACTACGAGGCCTGTCGCGATAATCAATAAATCAATCATCAAATTTTAATCTAAATTAGAAATATGTATCGTCCAGCAAAATCTGCTATCGTGACAGGCTTATATACAACTAAATAGTTCAAGGATTTACAGGAAAGCTAACGTCTCAAGCCTTTCCAGATTATACAGTCAATGTTTGAGTTTGTACAAACATTAGTATTTTTTTTTTTTAAAGCTTAATGGGCAACTGCTGCTCAGCGGGAAGAGTAGTAGTCTTGCAACCCGAAAGTTGTTGGTTTTATTCCAGATTCCTCTAATCACATGTTTATGTTCCCTGAGCAAGGCACTTATTTGCCTATCGACCTGCGTATCGGTGTCAGAATGAGTGTGACTGGGTGAATGTGCCTCTAGTGTAAAGCGCTTTGATTGGTTGATATGGCAATAAATTAAGTCTGTTCAATAACAAATTTCTTTGCTTTCTGTAGAATAGTAAATCTGATAAATTCTTCTTCATTTGATGTTTTGATTTGCAAAAGAACGTGTATCGTTGCCAATGTGCTATCATGTCTGGAAATTAAGTCTGGCGTAAGGATTTTAAGCTTTACTTACTCGCCTTTTTAACACACTGCTTTTATTTTGAACAGAAGTGAAAATGAAAACAAGGCAGACGTGGACACTGTTCTCCAAAACAAGGACGAGGAATCTCATAAAATAAACATCTCAGACTTGTGAACAAAATTAAAGTTCATAAGGGCTGCATCACATGCTTTGTGCTGTTAATTAAAGCCAAAACAGTTGCTCATTTAATAAGATAAATTCTAAATTAAAAGTCTAAAAACACAGAAAAACACGACAAAATGGGATTACATGAACCGATGCAGTCAAGGACAAGACGACGGTAAAAAACAGTACAAAAGTAGAAAGGAAACAAGTGACAGATTGTGACTGCAGGTTGTGTTTTTTATGAGGCAGAAACAAACCTCCTGCTTCTTCCACAGCATGAAACAGAGGAGGGACAGAAATAGAGTTGGGTTGCAAATCGACACAAGGAAGATGAGCCAAAGTATAGCCAGCGAAGCCTAGCTTGATAGACAGATACACGGGCAGACAAACAATCACATGTGGCCAGAAGTGCCGTTAAATGTGTGTTTGTGTGGGTCTTTGTGTGAGGTCAAGTGAAGGGAAGGAGCGCTGAAGTGTTGAGAGCATCAACAGCCCTAGGCAGATACCACAGTGGGAAATTACAGGCTGCGCGAATGCCTGGGAGGCAGAAGCACCAATACAGAAGGAGAAGGAAATGTGTCTAATGATATGCAGAAAAGAATAACTAAGTGCTCTCCAGATCTTCTTGTCTCTGTAAGCGTTGCACCTTTTCATCAGGAATACTCTGGCGGACGTTCTCCATGTAGGCGCTGATGTTCTCCACGTTGGTAAAGCGCAGCAGGATTTTGGCAAAGTCTTCCTCACTAATTGTGGTCATTCCTTTGGAATAGGTCAGAAACTCGATTTCCAACACCTCAGTCTGGAGGTTATCCATAAACCTGACAAGCAGAAAGGAACAGGCAGTGAGCTAGTCCAAAAGAGGCGTTTCCCTTTTTGTCGGTGCTGTCAGGTACCTGTAGAAATCATCAAAGGTGAGCTCTGCTTTTCCCTTCTTTCCAAAGAAATGGACCAGTATCGTGGTATCGATTGTGATGCTCTCGTCTGAGCGCTAAAAGGAGAGAAAGGAAGAAAGGCGGATCAGAAAGGATTCCGGTTAAGGAAAAAAGCGGTGGATGGGTGAGTCCATCACGGATCTAACTCGGGCACAGCTGAGGGCAGGAACTGGAATGTTGCTGCGCGTATGCATAGCATGCACCGGGGAAACAAAAACACACTTTCACCTCAGCTATACGTTTAAATCATTGACAGCCATCAAGGTGTCAAACAAACCAGTCTGGGCTGCAAAACGTAGTGCCTTCCAAGGTATTCACACCCTTGAACCTTTTCACATTTTGTGGCGATACAAGCACAAAGTTCAAAATGCTTTATTGAGATGTTATCTGACGCATCCGTATAAAAAGAAGTGTGTAACAGTGAAATGGGTGGGAAACAATCTGCAGTTTTAAATTTGTTTACTCTTGTTTCCGCAAAATGTGTCTGAAAGGTGTGGCATGCATGCGTCGCACCTTTGCACACCTAGAGACTAAAACTTTTTAAATCCAGCCACGAAGCATTTTGCATGACTAAGGCTAAAAAAAGATGATTTTGTTCTCATCTGACAGTGCAGCTTCCTCTACATGTTTACTGTGCCTCTTGCATGGCTTGTGGCAAACCACAAATGGGACTCCTTGAGGCATTTTTTTCCCTTGTCACTCTTGCTTAAAGACCGTACTTGTGGAGTGTGCCACAAATAGTTGTCCCAACAGATTCTCCTACCTGAGCTGTGGGTCTCTGAAGCTACTCCTGAGGTACCAGGAAATCTCTTTGCTGCTCCTCGGATTAAGACTTCTTGTCTGGCCTGAGATGTGGAAAACATCTGATATGGTTTTAAACCTGAGCCTGCATTAAACCTCTCCACAACTTTAACCGTGAGCTGTCTGCTGTGTTCCTTGGTCTCCATGATGCTGTTTATTCACTAATGCTCACTAAGAAACCTCTAAGGCCTCCACAGAGCAACTGCATCTACAACAGCTGAAGAATAAACTAATTTGGACTCTCATTTACTAGTTGGACTAGCATTTACTAAGTAGGAGATTTCTGAAGGCAATTGGTTGCACAGAATGGTATCTTGAGATATAGGATGAGGAGGTGTGTGTGGGGGGGGGATACATATAGAGACAGATTTTTAATTGGAAAGTGCATCCTTTTCTTTGCACTATCACATAAAATCCAAATTAAATATATTGAAGTTGGTGGTACGTAAAGGTGTGAATACTTTAGCAAGGCACTCAATATTTGGAAGAAAAAAAAAAACAAGTATCCCAATGACTGAATTAAAAACAGGAAAAAAAATGTTTAATCTGTTTTTAATATCACTCAAAGTAATCGTCATTGTGGGTTTTTTTTTGTTTATTTATTTTTATTTTTTTGTAAAGCAGCATAATCAAATCCAGATTCCTGCAGTCGAGACTGGTGAGGAGCTTTACTGCAGCAGACCGACGCCGACTGATGAACACAGCAGCCAGAACGAGAACATGAAACACAACGACATTCAGAGCCATGCCAGAGTTTGAGAGAAGAGTAGAGACAGACTGGAGGTCGGCACATTAAACGGGTAGATCATGTTGAAAAGGCCTCTGAACGAAACAGTTTAAAATAATCCAAAACCACGTCATAAAACACGCACAAACACATTGAAGCCACCAGGTTTCATGCATTTCTCTGCAAATGTCACACGGCGAACATGTGGACAGAACATCACACCCCCAACCAGCAGCACCGCACAAAACCCACCAAAGCACAGATGCAGAAAACATTTGAGCAGATTCCACCTTTTTCCCATTAACTGATGATGGTCTGGTCTGTCACCTTTGAAACCCAGATGGTGTTGCTACCTTCTTTTCAGTTTTGTCTTCCTTCCTCCCTCAAGCGTTTGAAGTGAGTGTTCCATGAGTGATTCTGGTCATTTGATACCCTTCCAATGGGGCTTGAAGATGTAACTTTTGTTTGCTTACTCTGTAATCTGTAGATTAACACTTCCTTAATCCTTTTCAACTAGACGACAAAGGCAACTCCTAATCCTTTTGGAAACGAGGTATGCAATTCATGATATTTCCATGTATAATAATATGAAGAACCCATAGAATAAGGTGACTACGCTTTTAAACATCAGGGGAAAAAGAGAGCCCAACTTCTGTCTCGCCGCCCACCAAGCCCCCACCCAGCCAGCCTAGGAGTCAAACCCACAGCCATGCTGAGAAGTACGAAGACATCAGATTGAAGAAAAATCTCATGTCATTCGAATTAAGAGGAGCGTTTTATGCCATTTCCATCATCATCATCATCATCATCATCATCATCATCATCATCATCATCATCATCATAAATATCATCCCCACGATGCAATTCGTGGTTCTACCTCAAGAGTAAAATCCTAAAGTCCAACATGGGACAAGAAGGACAAGTCAAACAAGATGACAAAGTTTACATGAGACAAGAAAACAGTTTTAGTTGTGCTTGTTTGGTGTTAATAAATTCTCTTTCATACTGGAACAACAAAAAGTCAAGGACTCAGCTGGTATATGAGCGGCCTAGTCACATGGAGATATTTCCCACCTTTGACAGGTGAAATGCTAGCAAAAAAACCACATTAGATTTAATTGAAGTGTCAGTATTATATTTGGCTTTTAACGTCAGTTTTGATTGTCTGACTTAATACCAAGCATTGGTCTGGTTCATAAATATTCAATTTCGATACATCTGTAATAGAATTACATTACAAAGCTTATACAAATAATATAATAACAAATAAAAATGAAACATTTGAAGACTACAGAGCTAATTTTTGTAACATCAGTTTTAATTTGCCTAGTTAATGTAATGAACACCGAACATGAAAGACAAGTGTGTGGCAGAATCCTTCTTAGAAGTAAGAGTTTAAAATGCAAGACAAAATGAAGAGATCATAAGATTATTTTCATTTCCGTTTTACTTCAAACTCAAGACAACGCAGGGAAGAACGAGCTGAAGTGTTTACAGACCAATACACTTTGTGTGTAGATTTTGCTGCACATGCTGATCACTGCTTTGAAGAGAACAATTTGCCGACATATTTATGCATCCCTACTTTATCACACAATTTATTTCAGTCTCTCTTTTCAAAGACTTCCTGTATGTAACCACAAGCTAAACATATGGTGATTTCATTGACTTGCTTTTCTGGTGTCACTTTACTGGATGTTCGTTTAATTAAGCCTGTTATTACCGACAAATTGGAAAATACTTTTGCTCTTTTATCTTTAAACTGACACATTACCACAGTCTTTATGACACACAAGCTGTGCAGACAGCTAGACAGCAACCAGATGGTCTGCCTCTGCCTCTCCTCCCTCTTCTTCACTGTCTTGTTGTTTTTCTCTTAAAACGAGTACGCTATTAACAATATGCTGTAAACATCTAAACCAGGAACTCAGCTCAACAAACTGATTTCTGGTCACCTTGGCTGTTCTGTTCTTTTCGAGCAATTTGTCATCAGCGTATTTAAAAACATTGTTCAAACCCAGAGACATGAGAGTGACAGACTCAGTCACTGTTTTGATAATTTAATTTAGAACGAGATTACTGGATGGAAATTAAAGATCATTTTATCACTTATCGTCTAATTCTGCTGATACGGATGATCACACAGAGGGCTTTTTCACTGCACGGGTTAATTTTTTATTTTTTTTATTCTCTTATTCACTAAAACTGATCATAACAAGCTGGTCTTTCCTGGAAGAGTGTCGAGAGCAGCGTGAGCTCATCCTCCTCCTCCTGACAACGTAATGGTTACCACGCCCATAAGGCACGAGCCAACACCTGGCCAATGCATGTGACTATTTGTCCACCTGTGCATGTGTGTTTGCGAGCTTGGGAGGCTTTGATCGGGAAGGCGAGTGTAAAAACAGTAATTACCGATGTAAACGCTAAACGTTCATCCTCACCCTCCCGACCTGTGAGTAATGCTCACGGGCAAGAGCTCATTGTCGGTCTTTAGTCACATCAGTCACATCAGTCAGACACATCTTCTAGCCATGAAAACAACCGCCGACCTTTGCATAGTAAACATAGCTGTAGAACTTTTTCACATTTTGTCACACCACAGCCTCGTGGATTTTCTGTTAAATTTGTAAAGTGAAAAAAAAAATTTAACCCGGTATTTAAAATTCCATTCAGACCCCTTGAGTTTGTACTTTTGATGCACTTAAAGCTGCAAGTCTTTTGTGGTATATTTTCCCCTTTGCTTTACAGAAATCAATCAGACTTGATTTAAAGCAACACTTGGTAGCAATTTTACAAGAATTACCAGAGCTTCTCAGTGAGACAGACTTTTACTTGGTCATAGTGATACACAAATACGCTTGGATCTAAAGCATTCTGTTGTAGACCTGGCTCTATGTTTATTGAAACTACCAGGTCTTCTTCCAAGAAACTGTTTCTATGTGCCTGCAGACAAAACTAACCCCACAGCATGATACTGCCACCTCCAGGCTTCATGGTGGATTTGTTGAGGTCAGGGTGGTGTTGAGCATTAGTTTCCGCCACATGTACAGCAAAAAGCTTGTTTTTGGATGATTAATTCTCTTTTACTAACTTCTGAAAATGTAAACAGAAAATCTGTATTTCGATAAGTGAATTAGATATATATTTTATTTATTGGTGTCAGAGTAAAGGGGGTTCAATACAACTACATACCAGAATTTTCAGATTTTCACAAGTAGAATAAAAAAAGTTTAAATTTTTTTATTTCCTTTATATGTACCATGCTGTGCAGTTTTATCAAATAAAGGCCCCATAAAGTACATTGAATTTTGATGTCAGTGACGATTTGTGAAAAAGTTTCCATTTTGCAATTTTTTATTGTGACAGGATAAATTGTGAAAATGCTCTTGTTGGCACTATATTCCCCCCTTCCAACTCTCAGTACTGTCTCCCAATTTTTCCCCATGCTGTCACCATTTTCTCCCCTTCCTTTATCTGTTGTACTCTCTCTTTTCCTCCATTGCTCTGATTACTCTGATTTCCTTTCTCTCCATACTATCTGTCAGGGCCTTCCTCACCTGACAAACACCAAGGCAATTTGCTTTTTTTCTTATCCTCCCTCCTTCTCTGCCTGTCAGTCAGTCCCTCCCTCTGCAGACAAAAGCAAAGGGGTATAATAGTGACTAATCCGTTGAGTAAACACATCTTTCTCTAAATACAACCTTGTTTCTTTCTTTTCCCCTAAATGTACTTCCCGAAACGCTTTTCTTCTCACCCACTTTGTTCCTCGACATTTGTTCGGTCTGCTGACCTGTGTCATCTGCTTTTGGCCTCTCTCACCTTGTTTGGTTGACTCTGATTAGATCTCTTTCTGTTTTTCTTTACCCTCAGGTTTTCCACTTATCAGATCAGATTCCTCTAGATGTGTTACAGCCCTTTCATTTCTTGCTTTTTGTTGTGACTCTGAGCTTCTTCTTTTTTTTTTTGTTTTACATTTCAAATTTGTTGGTGGGAGAAGAAAATACACCCTGTTCCTTTTGTACAGATCTAAGGTTTTTAGGGAATACTTAGTTATCTTCTATTATAAGGACATGTTGGTTTTGTACACTTAACATCTGACACATTTTAAAAGGATACATTAAACAAATATAATTGATAGAGGTGTTCTTACTTTTTTACCATGAATCCATACAGTGCTGCATAACCTAAAATCCCAAAAATTATATGAAGCTGATGAATCGGATCCGAAAGCCAAGTCTTGAATAAGAAAGACCTTAAGTCCTTCCATCCATCAGCTTGCAGCTCCTGAGAATCACTTTGCTGGTGCTGAAATACTGTCTTGTGTTTGCTAAATTGTTCTCTTGGGTATCTTTTATAGACTCAAAAAACAGTTTCAAAAGGTCAACTTTAAAGCTGTCTCGTGTGTATAAATACAACAATGACTCATCCATTAAGTTTAGGAGCATAACGGATCCATTAATTAGTTAAGTGGCTAAACAAACAAACAATAAAAACCCTCCTCCAACCAAAAATACTCAACCACTGGGCTGATGAGTAGCATAAGATGTTGACAATACAGAGCTGTATCAGTTTAATTATCAGAAGATTGACATGTCCTTGTTTTGCTGACAGCTCCTTACCCTCTGTCTGATTCGTCTGTCCTGTCCACCTTACATCCCAGCAGATGAAAGACTGCTCAGTGTAAACACAAGGTCGGCCCTGGAGAGCTGCACTGTCATTACCTCAACGGTGGCTTCCGCTGCTAACCACAGCGCCCAGTCTGTCATTAGTCAGCTAACCTGTTAGCACTGTGCTAGCTCTTATTAATCATTACACATCCTCACCTTCTCCTTTTGTTCTTGGAAATCAAACTCAAAGTTAAAACTATAAGACACACAGCAGTCATATATGCAATGCGCTCCACACTTGTTGGTAGCCCTGGTCAGATGTGGAAAAAGCTTTAAAATAAATTAAGATTTGTTTTTTCCTTTTGGATAAAAAAACTAACTTCAGAGACACTTCTTACAATCCTTCTAAATATCACTAACACATTTTGATTTATGCTGCAAAAAAGAGTGTCTAAATAACAACTCCCTGCTCTCTTTTAGCTACTCCTCAAAATGAAAAAGACAACAGAACATGCCACTCAGGTAAGGCAGGCGTGTGTCTCTTTAAATACTCTTTAAATAAGGCAGTTGTTTCTACATTCAGAGCTGTAGTAAATTATTAAATGTGTGATTATCCAGCTAAAACTCAAGATAAATGATTTCCTAACTAGCTACACATATTTACCAAGGCTGTGAACAATTGTGAATTTTCGGTATATATCTATATCTATATCAATATATATATATATATCAATATATATATCAATATATATATCAATATATCAATATATCAATATATATATATATATATATCGATAGATATTTATATAAATATATCGATAGATAGATAGATAGATAGATAGATAGATAGATAGATAGATAGATAGATAGATAGATAGATAGATAGATAGATAGATAGATAGATAGATAGATAGATAGATAGATAGATAGATAAAGATGCAATCATCAAAATCATCAATCAACACTCTTCTTTTTTTTATTCTTAGTATTTTTTAAGAAATAATTCAATGTTTTGAAAAGGACTAGTATATATACATTTGTGTCAACTTAAAAAAGTATTTTTTTCGTAAAAATAACTTACTTGATTAAACCCGTAAAACACTCTATCCTGCTGAGTTTAGGATTCGTCTCTAAGTACAACATTATACAGTCTTTAGTACTGTTCATACTGAAAGCCCTCATAATGAATATTCATACTTTTTAACTGTACTATTCACTTTTAATTCCAACGATCTACAACCAATGTGATTCAAGCACACAATTCTATACTATAATGCTATACTATAATTATGCAAATGAAATGTGATCTGCAATTCGCTTGAACATTTTGTGTTATTAATTTAAACGTCACATTTTAGTGCAGTGGGAGTGATCTGACACCAAAGCTACAACACGGCACAGAAACACATAAAAAGCAGTATGAGAGGATCGGGTGGAAACATGATGGTTTGTTTACTGAGGAGGAACAATTCATCAAAAAGGATTTGATAAGGAAACAATGCGAGGCTTTTATTCTAAAGGTTATTCAGGTCAACTAGGATGCAGCAAAATTGCTTTCAACCAACGGGGAAAATTAGAAAAGGATGTTTATTAAGAGTAGTGCATTAAGATATAAAATGAAGGATGACAAATGGAGGGATGAAGGGACAAATGGGTCTGTGTACCTCCGCCAGGTCAGAAAAGAGGACTTGACTGGCGCTTCGCCTCAAAACGTCCCAGTAACTCCGCGCCACAAACTCTTGGCTGTCTTTTTTTAGCACCTGTAGGAGTGGTCAAGCAGGGCCAGGATCAGTTCACCTCTGATTCAATAAAAACATGAAATATCTTTGCTGTGGACTGTCAATATACTCAAACATTTTTAAGATAATACTACAACACAATATGATATAAAAAGATTAAAAGGTAATGAAGCTTTCTTCATATAATGATGACTGAATATGTATATTCACTGAGCTATATTTCTCAAAATGTGAAACCGTATTCATTTTGCTGTTTGAAAAAGGGGGCACCATGATTCTCTGAGGTACAGTACACCTCAAGAAGAACAAAACAAAATGAAAAACAAAACAAAAATAAAAGGCAAGTGGTTTACTTTGCCCCCTAAACTTGTACAAAAATGTCAAGATAAATAAAATAAACTACAAACGGCATAAATTTAAAACGTTGTCAAGACTTTTAAAATAATCAATAATAATCAGTTCTATGGCAACTTAAAGACAATTTTCAGGCATTAATGGAGAATAAGTATTTGGAAAGAAACAAGCCTTGCAGTCCAGCGCTTTAAAATCACCCCCACTGTTACAAGCCCGTCATATGTTACAATCACCTTACTGTTACTGCCTATTTGCACACTATTATCTAAAAATGTCTACATGCACATTTCTGTAAATGAAGCCTCAAATCATCACTGTACAATAAGCACAGTTTTTAGTTTTGCAAATTAACATAGCCATGTTGTGTATTTTGTGAGAAATTGGCAATTTAGTTATTTATTTCTCTCTAGGTTTTCCATACATCTTTTAAACCACATAGAGCAATCTGTGTCCTTTCAGCATTGATTTCAACCATTAATAGCCCTTCAAAATGCATTTTGTTAATACACAACAATTTATTTTTTATTTTTTCATTCCCTAATACTGTAAACTCTGAGTATCTCTCTTTTTATAGATGATTTTTCCAGTTTGCACATATTCAACGGCAATAGATCAGCTTTTTGCCACATTTTTAAACTAAAAATTGCATATATGGGATTAAAAAAATATAAACATTTTTGTGTTTCTGGTTAGTAAAAAGGACTTTTAAGGGGTTAGATTTTCTGAAAAATCAAGAGTATTTGAGTTCTATTTAATAATGTCATTTACAAACACATTCTGATTCACAGTATTTTTAAAAACATTTTTAAAAGATAATTTTTTTGGTGTGTACAATTGAACCCAGGTGGAGCAACTTGTTAACAAATGACTAAAAAAGATCAGAATCAATAGCCCCTTTTTAATTGCCACTCAAAAGTCTGGGCCTTTTGAGGAGCCTGGGGCTTTGCAAATCAGGGGTAGCATTTCCATACACATTTACCCGACTAATTTCACTTTAACAGTGCTTTACTGTCCTGGGACTTTGGTCCCCCAGCCAACCCAGTATTTCTATGCTTTCTCGGGGCTTGTTGAGGAGGCGGTGTTGCGTCCAGTAAGAAGGGTGGAGTAAGGAGCAGTAAGAAAATAAGGAGATTACAAAACTATCTATTTTATAACCTTAATTTATCAAAGAAAGTTGTTTTAAGATTATTATAGGCAAGAATGTACATCGCCAAACTTCATCTGTGCAGACAGTGCATCAGGATTATGAGCCAATTTAAATTCTGCTCGGATTTGTCGGAACTCACAGGCGGGCCTCGGCAAGGAGACTGCAGTGTTACGGTCGCTGCGGCTTAGTTTATTACTCGGCCACACAGTGGGGGATATTTGCGCATAACTGATATCAAATGTGAAAATCTTGGCTGAATGTTTTCGCCGTTTTGAGTTAATTTTAAACTGTTTCACCACAATGTGTATGTGTGTGCCTGTGTTTGTGCGCAGAGAATGCTCGCTTTCCGTGGAAGAGAAAGAGGAGAGAACTGCTCAGCGCTTATAGCCTTTATAGCCTTCTACCTACATAAGAATTTTTTTTTGTGAACTTAAGTCCACGATACTGTATTTAAAGACTGTCCTAGCTGAACTCGTCGTGGAAAGAAAAATTATACTCATAAAGCTCTTAAGATCAGTCTAGTCTACCCCCCCCCCCCCCCCCCATTTATGTTTTACATAAATGGCCCCTAGCTAATGGAAACACAAAGACCCAAACGCCCCAGGCTTTCGTTTACCGGGATAATACAAAGTCTGGGGCTTTAAATCCTGGGACTTTCAATGGAAAAG